>NC_048565.1:3592926-3892926 GCF_013265735.2 Oncorhynchus mykiss | reverse complement strand
TCTGCTACAGTAGTCTAATTAACAGTCTGGACCTCCTGTTTGTCTGTTGCAGTAGTCTAATTAACAGTCTGGACCTTCTGTTTGTCTGTTGCAGTAGTCTAATTAACAGTCTGGACCTTCTGTTTGTCTGTTACAGTAGTCTAATTAACAGTCTGGACCTTCTGTTTGTCTGCTACAGTAGTCTAATTAACAGTCTGGACCTCCTGTTTGTCTGTTGCAGTAGTCTAATTAACAGTCTGGACCTCCTGTTTGTCTGTTACAGTAGTCTAATTAACAGTCTGGACCTTCTGTTTGTCTGCTACAGTAGTCTAATTAACAGTCTGGACCTCCTGTTTGTCTGTTGCAGTAGTCTAATTAACAGTCTGGACCTTCTGTTTGTCTGTTGCAGTAGTCTAATTAACAGTCTGGACCTTCTGTTTGTCTGCTACAGTAGTCTAATTAACAGTCTGGACCTCCTGTTTGTCTGCTACAGTAGTCTAATTAACAGTCTGGACCTTCTGTTTGTCTGTTACAGTAGTCTAATTAACAGTCTGGACCTTCTGTTTGTCTGTTACAGTAGTCTAATTAACGGTCTGGACCTTCTGTTTGTCTGTTACAGTAGTCTAATTAACAGTCTGGACCTTCTGTTTGTCTGCTACAGTAGTCTAATTAACAGTCTGGACCTTCTGTTTGTCTGCTACAGTAGTCTAATTAACAGTCTGGACCTTCTGTTTGTCTGCTACAGTAGGCTAATTAACGGTCTGGACCTTCTGTTTGTCTGCTACAGTAGTCTAATTAACGATCTGGACCTTCTGTTTGTCTGCTACAGTAGTCTAATTAACGATCTGGACCTTCTGTTTGTCTGCTACAGTAGTCTAATTAACGGTCTGGACCTTCTGTTTGTCTGCTACAGTAGTCTAATTAACGGTCTGGACCTTCTATTTGTCTGCTACAGTAGTCTAATTAACAGTCTGGACCTTCTGTTTGTCTGCTACAGTAGTCTAATTAACAGTCTGGACCTTCTGTTTGTCTGCTACAGTAGTCTAATTAACAGTCTGGACCTTCTTTTTGTCTGCTACAGTAGTCTAATTAACAGTCTGGACCTTCTGTTTGTCTGTTGCAGTAGTCTAATTAACAGTCTGGACCTTCTGTTTGTGTGCTGCAGTAGTCTAATTAACAGTTTGGACCTTCTGTTTGTCTGCTACAGTAGTCTAATTAACAGTCTGGACCTTCTGTTTGTCTGTTGCAGTAGTCTAATTAACAGTCTGGACCTTCTGTTTGTCTGCTACAGTAGTCTAATTAACAGTCTGGACCTTCTGTTTGTGTGCTGCAGTAGTCTAATTAACAGTTTGGACCTTCTGTTTGTCTGCTACAGTAGTCTAATTAACAGTCTGGACCTTCTGTTTGTCTGCTACAGTAGTCTAATTAACAGTCTGGACCTTCTGTTTGTCTGTTGCAGTAGTCTAATTAACAGTCTGGACCTTCTGTTTGTCTGCTACAGTAGTCTAATTAACAGTCTGGACCTTCTGTTTGTGTGCTGCAGTAGTCTAATTAACAGTTTGGACCTTCTGTTTGTCTGCTACAGTAGTCTAATTAACAGTCTGGACCTTCTGTTTGTCTGCTACAGTAGTCTAATTAACGGTCTGGACCTTCTGTTTGTGTGCTGCAGTAGTCTAATTAACAGTTTGGACCTTCTGTTTGTCTGCTACAGTAGTCTAATTAACGGTCTGGACCTTCTGTTTGTCTGTTGCAGTAGTCTAATTTTCTCAATGTTTCCACCCCAATCCAGGATCAGATAATTACATTTAATCTCCATCCCTGTCTGTTTTCTCCGGATTTTAATTAGTTTTAATGGGCTTGGGAGGTTGCAGATGTCTGAGGTGGTGGAGGAGAGGAGGATGAGGTGAAGGAATATAGGGACCCTGCTTTATGACAGAGCGTCAGGGTGACACTGATGTCCTTCCCTCCTCCCCTGTCCTCCTCTCCTCCAGGCACTCCGTGCCTCTGCTGACATTATATGTGATTCCCAAATGGCACCCTTTTCCCTACGTAGTGCACTACGTTTGACCAGGGCCCATAGAGCTTTGGTCTAAAGTAGGGTACTGCGTAAGGAATAGGGTCGAATACAAACAGTGTAGCTATTCCCTCCGCAAGGCAATCAAACAAGCTAAGTGTCAGTATAGAGACAAAGTAGAGTCACATTTTAACGGCTCAGACACAAGAGGCATGTGGCAGGGTCTACAGTCAATCACGGATTACAAAAAGAAAACCAGCCCCGTCGCGGACCAGGATGTCTTGCTCCCAGACAGACTAAACAGTGTCTTTGCTCTCTTGAAGACAATACAGTGCCACTGACACAGCCCGCTACCAAAACCTGCGGACTCTCCTTCACTGCAGCCGACATGAGTAAAACATTTAAACGTGTTAACCCTCGCAAGGCTGCAGGCCCAGACGGCATCCCCAGCCGCGTCCTCAGAGCATGCGCAGACCAGCTGGCTGGTATGTTTACGGACATATTCAATCAATCCTTATCCCAGTCTGCTGTTCCCACATGCTTCAAGAGGGCCACCATTGTTCCTGTTCCCAAGAAAGCTAAGGTAACTGAGCTAAACGACTACCACCCCATAGCACTCACTTCCGTCATCATGAAGTGCTTTGAGAGACTAATCAAGGACAACATCTCCTCCACCCGACCTGACACCCTAGACCCACTCCAATTTGCTTACCGCCCCAATAGGTCCACAGACGACACAATCTCAACCACACTGCACACTGTCCTAACCCATCTGGACAAGAGGAATACCTATGTGAGAATGCTGTTCATCGACTACAGCTCAGCATTTAACACCATAGTACCCTCCAAGCTCGTCATCAAGCTCGAGACCCTGGGTCTCGACCCCGCCCTGTGCAACTGGGTACTGGACTTCCTGACGGGCCGCCCCCAGGTGGTGAGGGTAGGCAACAACATCTCCTCCCCGCTGATCCTCAACACTGGGGCCCCACAAGGGTGCGTTCTGAAGCCCTCTCCTGTACTCCCTGTTCACCCACGACTGCGTGGCCACGCACGCCTCCAACTCAATCATCAAGTTTTCAGACGACACAACAGTGGTAGGCTTGATTACCAACAACAACGAGACGGCCTACAGGGAGGAGGTGAGGGCCCTCGGAGTGTGGTGTCAGGAAAACAACCTCACACTCAACGTCAACAAAACTACGGAGATGATTGTGGACTTCAGGAAACAGCAGAGGGAACACCCCTTATCCACATCGATGGAACAGTAGTGGAGAGGGTAGCAAGTTTTAAGTTCCTCGGCATACACATCACAGACAAACTGAATTGGTCCACCCACACAGACAGCATCGTGAAGAAGGCAGGAGGCTGAAGAAATTTGGCTTGTCACCAAAAGCACTCTCAACCTTTTACAGATGCACAATCGAGAGCATCCTGTCGGGCTGTATCACCGCCTGGTACAGCAACTGCTCCAACCACAACGGTAAGGCTCTCCAGAGGGTGGTGAGGTCTGCACAACGTATGACCGGGGGCAAACTACCTACCCTCCAGGACACCTACACCACCCGATGTCACAGGAAGGCCATAAAGATCAACAAGGACAAAAACCACCCGAGCCACTGCCTGTTCACCCCGCTATCATCCAGAAGGCGAGGTCAGTACAGGTGGATCAAAGCTGGGACCGAGAGACTGAAAAACAGCTTCTATCTCAAGGCCATCAGACTGTTAAACAGCCACGACTAACATAGAGTGGCTGCTGCCAACACACTGACATTGACACTGACTCAACTCCAGCCACTTTAATATTGGAAACATTTATGTAAAAAATGTATTACTAGCCACTTTAAACAATGCTACTTAATATAATGTTTACATACCCTACATTACTCATCTCATATGTATATACTGTGCCCATAGGGCTTTGGTCTAAAGTAGTGTACTGCGTAAGGAATAGACACACATCCTTTGTCTTCATGGAATGTGAGCCTGTGTTGTTACAGAGGCCCCTCTGGACAGTATCGATCTCCCTACTGGGGAAGAGAGAGGCCTCTAGACAGTATCAATCTCCCTACTGGGGAAGAGTGAGGCCTCTAGACAGTATCGATCTACCTACTGGGGAAGAGAGAGGCCCCCCTGGACAGTATCGATCTCCCTACTGGGGAAGAGAGAGGCCTCTAGACAGTATCAATCTCCCTACTGGGGGAAGAGAGAGACCTCTGGACAGTATCGATCTCCCTACTGGGGAAGAGAGAGGCCTCTAGACAGTATCAATCTCCCTACTGGGGAAGAGAGAGGCCTCTCTGGACAGTATCGATCTCCCTACTGGGGAAGAGAGAGGCCTCTAGACAGTATCAATCTCCCTACTGGGGAAGAGAGAGGCCTCTCTGGACAATATCGATCTCCCTACTGGGGAAGAGAGAGACCCTTCTGGACAGTATCGATCTCCCTACTGGGGAAGAGAGAGGCCTCTAGACAGTATCGATCTACCTACTGGGGAAGAGAGAGGCCCCCCTGGACAGTATCGATCTCCCTACTGGGGAAGAGAGAGGCCGCTGGACAGTATCGATCTCCCTACTGGGGAAGAGAGAGACCTCTGGACAGTATCGATCTCCCTACTGGGGAAGAGAGAGGCCTCTGGACAGTATCGATCTCCCTACTGGGGAAGAGAGAGGCCTCTGGACAGTATCGATCTCCCTACTGGGGAAGAGAGAGGCCGCTGGACAGTATCGATCTCCCTACTGGGGAAGAGAGAGGCCTCTGGACAGTATCGATCTCCCTACTGGGGGAAGAGAGAGACCTCTGGACAGTATCGATCTCCCTACTGGGGACGAGAGAGGCCTCTAGACAGTATCAATCTCCCTACTGGGGGAAGAGAGAGACCTCTGGACAGTATCGATCTCCCTACTGGGGAAGAGAGAGGCCCCCCTGGACAGTATCGATCTCCCTACTGGGGAAGAGAGAGGCCGCTGGACAGTATCGATCTCCCTACTGGGGAAGAGAGAGGCCTCTGGACAGTATCGATCTCCCTACTGGGGAAGAGAGAGGCCTCTGGACAGTATCGATCTACCTACTGGGGAAGAGAGAGGCCCCTCTGGACAGTATCGATCTCCCTACTGGGGACGAGAGAGGCCCCCCTGGACAGTATCGATCTCCCTACTGGGGAAGAGAGAGGCCTCTGGACAGTATCGATCTCCCCACTGGGGAAGAGAGAGGCCCCTCTGGACAGTATCGATCCCCCTACTGGGGAAGAGAGAGGCCCCTCTGGACAGTATCGATCTCCCTACTGGGGAAGAGAGAGGCCCCTCTGGACAGTATCGATCTCCCTACTGGGGACGAGAGAGGCCCCCCTGGACAGTATCGATCTCCCTACTGGGGAAGAGAGAGGCCTCTGGACAGTATCGATCTCCCCACTGGGGAAGAGAGAGGCCCCTCTGGACAGTATCGATCCCCCTACTGGGGAAGAGAGAGGCCCCTCTGGACAGTATCGATCTCCCTACTGGGGAAGAGAGAGGCCCCTCTGGACAGTATCGATCTCCCTACTGGGGACGAGAGAGGCCCCCCTGGACAGTATCGATCTCCCTACTGGGGAAGAGAGAGGCCTCTGGACAGTATCGATCTCCCTACTGGGGAAGAGAGAGGCCCCTCTGGACAGTATCGATCCCCCTACTGGGGAAGAGAGAGGCCCCTCTGGACAGTATCGATCTCCCTACTGGGGAAGAGAGAGGCCCCTCTGGACAGTATCGATCTCCCTACTGGGGAAGAGAGAGGCAACATCCATGAGAAGGAGACATGATGAGGGGAAGGGAGGGGCACAGGGCACATGTAAGTACACTTCTTTCATGATTAAGGAAACTCGCTAAGTATGCATGGAAGTACACAAAGCCAACACACACATGCACACATAAGACCAGTGGTCCTCCAGTGACAATAAACATAAAATGCCAGCTCTGCTTTTTCCTGTAACAGTCCACCAGGGATTTGGTAGTTAAAACATTAAAACACAGACAGAAGTTCTGAACGATCGACCGTCTTGCCCTATATCTTTGGGGTGTGTGGGGGGGGGGGAATTGAGGGCAGATATTTATATTTACGAGATCCAGTTGTTATAATTGCCTGTTTGAAATGGGGGGCAGGGTGTGTTTTGGGATGAGAGAAGGGTGGGTCATCCTGAAGTGTGTGATTTACTGTCGGGTGTCAAGGCCTGAGGCACGAACCTCCCCCTCTGGTTTCTAGTATGGAGCAATCTCTTCTCTTGCTTTAGGCCCTGGCCTGCATATAATTTCCGCTGCAGAGAGGGAGAGGAGAGGAGGAGGTCTCTGTGCAAGGCAGCCTTCTGATGGAACAGGGTCGTCTATGTTAATAGGAATCTGAAAAACAGCCTGGCTTCTAGCTCCTCTGATCCCCCGTGTGTCCCAAACGGCACCCTGTTGCCTTCATAGTGCACCCTATTGCCTTCATAGTGCACCCTATTGCCTTCATAGTGCACCCTATTGCCTTCATAGTGCACCCTATTGCCTTCATAGTGCACCCTATTGCCTTCATAGTGCACCCTATTGCCTTCATAGTGCACCCTATTGCCTTCATAGTGCACCCTATTGCCTTCATAGTGCACCCTATTGCCTTCATAGTGCACCCTATTCCCTACATAGTGCACCCTATTCCCTACATAGTGCACCCTATTCCCTTCATAGTGCACCCTATTCCCTTCATAGTGCACCCTATTCCCTTCATAGTGCACCCTATTCCCTTCATAGTGCACCCTATTCCCTTCATAGTGCACCCTATTCCCTTCATAGTGCACCCTATTCCCTTCATATTGCACCCTAGTCCCTACATAGTGCAAAATCAAATCAAATCAAATGTATTTATATAGCCCTTCGTACATCAGCTGATATCTCAAAGTGCTGTACAGAAACCCAGCCTAAAACCCCAAACAGCAAGCAATGCAGGTGTAGAAGCACGGTGGCTAGGAAAAACTCCCTAGAAAGGCCAAAACCTAGGAAGAAACCTAGAGAGGAACCAGGCTATGTGGGGTGGCCAGTCCTCTTCTGGCTGTGCCGGGTGGAAATTATAACAGAACATGGCCAAGATGTTCAAATGTTAATAAATGACCAGCATGGTCGAATAATAATAAGGCAGAACAGTTGAAACTGGAGAAGCAGCACGGCCAGGTGGACTGGGGACAGCAAGGAGTCATCATGTCAGGTAGTCCTGGGGCATGGTCCTAGGGCTCAGGTCCTCCGAGAGAGAGAAAGAAAGAGAGAAGGAGAGAATTAGAGAACGCACACTTAGATTCACACAGGACACCGAATAGGACAGGAGAAGTACTCCAGATATAACAAACTGACCCCAGCCCCCCGACACAAACTACTGCAGCATAAATACTGGAGGCTGAGACAGGAGGGGTCAGGAGACACTGCACCCTAGTCCCTTCACATTGCACCCTAGTCCCTTCACAGTGCACCCTATTCCCTTCATAGTGCACCCTATTCCCTACATAGTGCACCCTATTCCCTTCATAGTGCACCCTATTCCCTTCATAGTGCACCCTATTCCCTTCATAGTGCACCCTAGTCCCTTCACAGTGCACCCTATTCCCTTCATAGTGCACCCTATTCCCTACATAGTGCACCCTATTCCCTTCATAGTGCACCCTATTCCCTACATAGTGCACCCTATTCCCTTCATAGTGCACCCTATTCCCTTCATAGTGCACCCTATTCCCTTCATAGTGCACCCTATTCCCTACATAGTGCACCCTATTCCCTTCATAGTGCACCCTATTCCCTACATAGTGCACCCTATTCCCTTCATAGTGCACCCTATTCCCTACATAGTGCACCCTATTCCCTTCATAGTGCACCCTATTCCCTACATAGTGCACCCTATTCCCTACATAGTGCACCCTATTGCCTTCATAGTGCACCCTATTCCCTTTATAGGGCACCAGGCCAGGATCAAAAGTAGTGCCCCAAAAGTAGGGAATAAAGTGCCATTTGTAGTGCCCTAAAAGTAGGGAATAAGGAGCCATTTGTAGTACCCTAAAAGTAGGGAATAAGGAGCCATTTGTAGTGCCCTATATGTAGGGAATAAGGGGCCATTTGTAGTGCCCTAAAAGTAGGGAATAAGGAGCCATTTGTAGTGCCCTAAAAGTAGGGAATAAGGAGCCATTTGTAGTGCCCTAAAAGTAGGGAATAAGGAGCCATTTGTAGTGCCCTATATGTAGGGAATAAGGGGCCATTTGTAGTGCCCTATCTGTAGGGAATAAGGTGCCATTTGTAGTGCCCTATATGTAGAGAATAAGGAGCCATTTGTAGTGCCCTATATGTAGAGAATAAGGAGCCATTTGTAGTGCCCTATATGTAGTGAATAAGGAGCCATTTGTAGTGCCCTATATGTAGGGAATAAGGAGCCATTTGTAGTGCCCTATATGTAGGGAATAAGGGGCCATTTGTAGTGCCCTATATGTAGGGAATAAGGGGCCATTTGTAGTGCCCTATATGTAGAGAATAAGGAGCCATTTGTAGTGCCCTATATGTAGAGAATAAGGAGCCATTTGTAGTGCCCTATATGTAGAGAATAAGGAGCCATTTGTAGTGCCCTATATGTAGGGAATAAGGAGCCATTTGTAGTGCCCTATATGTAGGGAATAAGGAGCCATTTGTAGTGCCCTATATGTAGAGAATAAGGAGCCATTTGTAGTGCCCTATATGTAGAGAATAAGGAGCCATTTGTAGTGCCCTATATGTAGAGAATAAGGAGCCATTTGTAGTGCCCTATATGTAGAGAATAAGGAGCCATTTGTAGTGCCCTATATGTAGAGAATAAGGAGCCATTTGTAGTGCCCTATATGTAGGGAATAGGGAGCCATTTGTAGTGCCCTATATGTAGTGAATAAGGAGCCATTTGTAGTGCCCTATATGTAGGGAATAAGGAGCCATTTGTAGTGCCCTATATGTAGGGAATAAGGGGCCATTTGTAGTGCCCTATATGTAGGGAATAAGGAGCCATTTGTAGTGCCCTATATGTAGGGAATAAGGAGCCATTTGTAGTGCCCTATATGTAGAGAATAAGGAGCCATTTGTAGTGCCCTATATGTAGGGAATAAGGGGCCATTTGTAGTGCCCTATATGTAGGGAATAAGGAGCCATTTGTAGTGCCCTATATGTAGGGAATAAGGAGCCATTTGTAGTGCCCTATATGTAGAGAATAAGGAGCCATTTGTAGTGCCCTATATGTAGGGAATAAGGGGCCATTTGTAGTGCCCTATATGTAGGGAATAAGGAGCCATTTGTAGTGCCCTATATGTAGAGAATAAGGAGCCATTTGTAGTGCCCTATATGTAGGGAATAAGGAGCCATTTGTAGTGCCCTATATGTAGAGAATAAGGAGCCATTTGTAGTGCCCTATATGTAGAGAACAAGGGGCCATTTGCGACGCAGGCAGAGAGACAGTCATATATCAGACCGGTGTCTGTGAGGTCAAATCAAATCAATGTTTATTTGTCACGTGTGCTGAATACAACAGGTGTAGTAGACCTCACAGTGAAATGCTGAATACGACAGGTGTGGTAGACCTTACAGTGAAATACTGAATACAACAGGTGTAGTAGACCTCACAGTGAAATGCTGAATACAACAGGTGTAGTAGACCTCACAGTGAAATGGTGAATACAACAGGTGTAGTAGACCTTACAGTGAAATGCTGAATACAACAGGTGTAGTAGACCTCACAGTGAAATGCTGAATACAACAGGTGTAGTAGACCTTACAGTGAAATGCTGAATACAACAGGTGTAGTAGACCTTACAGTGAAATGCTGAATACAACAGGTGTAGTAGACCTTACAGTGAAATGCTGAATACAACAGGTGTAGTAGACCTTACAGTTAAATGCTGAATACAGCAGGTGTAGTAGACCTCACAGTGAAATGCTGAATACAACAGGTGTAGTAGACCTTACAGTGAAATGCTGAATACAACAGGTGTAGTAGACCTTACAGTGAAATGCTGAATACAACAGGTGTAGTAGACCTTACAGTGAAATGCTGAATACAACAGGTGTAGTAGACCTTACAGTGAAATGCTGAATACAACAGGTGTAGTAGACCTTACAGTGAAATGCTGAATACAGCAGGTGTAGTAGACCTCACAGTGAAATGCTGAATACAACAGGTGTAGTAGACCTTACAGTGAAATGCTGAATACAACAGGTGTAGTAGACCTTACAGTGAAATGCTGAATAAAACAGGTGTAGTAGACCTTACAGTGAAATGCTGAATACAACAGGTGTAGTAGACCTTACAGTGAAATGCTGAATACAACAGGTGTAGTAGACCTTACAGTGAAATGCTGAATACAACAGGTGTAGTAGACCTTACAGTGAAATGCTGAATACAACAGGTGTAGTAGACCTTACAGTGAAATGCTGAATACAACAGGTATAGTAGACCTTACAGTGAAATGATGAATACAACAGGTGTAGTAGACCTTACAGTGAAATGCTGAATACAACAGGTGTAGTAGACCTCACAGTGAAATGCTGAATACAACAGGTGTAGTAGACCTCACAGTGAAATGATGAATACAACAGGTGTAAGTAGACCTTACAGTGAAATGCTGAATACAACAGGTGTAGTAGACCTCACAAGTGAAATGCTGAATACAACAGGTGTAGTAGACCTTACAGTGAAATGCTGAATACAACAGGTGTAGTAGACCTTACAGTGAAATGCTGAATACAACAGGTGTAGTAGACCTCACAGTGAAATGCTGAATACAACAGGTGTAGTAGACCTCACAGTGAAATGCTGAATACAACAGGTGTAGTAGACATTACAGTGAAATGCTGAATACAACAGGTGTAGTAGACCTTACAGTGAAATGCTGAATACAACAGGTGTAATAGACCTTACAGTGAAATGCTGACTACAACAGGTGTAGTAGACCGTACAGTGAAATGCTGAATACAACAGGTGTAGTAGACCTTACAGTGAAATGCTGAATAAAACAGGTGTAGTAGACCTCACAGTGAAATGCTGAATACAACAGGTGTAGTAGACCTTACAGTGAAATGCTGAATAAAACAGGTGTAGTAGACCTCACAGTGAAATGCTGAATACAACAGGTGTAGTAGACCTCACAGTGAAATGCTGAATACAACAGGTGTAGTAGACCTCACAGTGAAATGCTGAATACAACAGGTGTAGTAGACCTCACAGTGAAATGCTGGATACAACAGGTGTAGGTAGACCTTACAGTGAAATGCTGAATACAACAGGTGTAGTAGACCTTACAGTGAAATGCTGAATACAACAGGTGTAGTAGACCTTACAGTGAAATGCTGAATACAACAGGTGTAGTAGACCTTACAGTGAAATGCTGAATACAACAGGTGTAGTAGACCTTACAGTGAAATGCTGAATACAACAGGTGTAGTAGACCTTACAGTGAAATGCTGAATACAACAGGTGTAGTAGACCTTACAGTGAAATGCTGAATACAACAGGTGTAGTAGACCTTACAGTGAAATGCTGAATACAACAGGTGTAGTAGACCTCACAGTGAAATGCTGAATACAACAGGTGTAGTAGACTTCACAGTGAAATGCTGAATACAACAGGTGTAAGTAGACCTTACAGTGAAAAGCTGAATACAACAGGTGTAGTAGACCTCACAGTGAAATGCTGAATACAACAGGTGTAGTAGACCTCACAGTGAAATGCTGAATACAACAGGTGTAGTAGACCTTACAGTGAAATGCTGAATACAACAGGTGTAGTAGACCTCACAGTGAAATGCTGAATACAACAGGTGTAGTGGACCTCACAGTGAAATGCTGAATACAACAGGTGTAGTAGACCTTACAGTGAAATGCTGAATACAACAGGTGTAGTAGACCTTGCAGTGAAATGCTGAATACAACAGGTGTAGTAGACCTCAGTGAAATGCTGAATACAACAGGTGTAGTAGACCTTACAGTGAAATGCTGAATACAACAGGTGTAGTAGACCTTACAGTGAAATGCTGAATACAACAGGTGTTGTAGACCTCACAGTGAAATGCTGAATACAACAGGTGTAGTAGATCGTACAGTGAAATGCTGAATACAACAGGTGTAGTAGACCTTACAGTGAAATGCTGAATACAGCAGGTGTAGTAGACCTCACAGTGAAATGCTGAATACAACAGGTGTAGTAGACCTTACAGTGAAATGCTGAATACAACAGGTGTAGTAGACCTTACAGTGAAATGCTGAATACAACAGGTGTAGTAGACCTTACAGTGAAATGCTGAATACAACAGGTGTAGTAGACCTCACAGTGAAATGCTGAATACAACAGGTGTAGTAGATCGTACAGTGAAATGCTGAATACAACAGGTGTAGTAGACCTTACAGTGAAATGCTGAATACAACAGGTGTAGTAGACCTTACAGTGAAATGCTGAATACAACAGGTGTAGTAGACCTTACAGTGAAATGCTGAATACAACAGGTGTAGTAGACCTTACAGTTAAATGCTGAATACAGCAGGTGTAGTAGACCTCACAGTGAAATGCTGAATACAACAGGTGTAGTAGACCTTACAGTGAAATGCTGAATACAACAGGTGTAGTAGACCTTACAGTGAAATGCTGAATACAACAGGTGTAGTAGACCTTACAGTGAAATGCTGAATACAACAGGTGTAGTAGACCTCACAGTGAAATGCTGAATACAACAGGTGTAGTAGACCTTACAGTGAAATGCTGAATACAACAGGTGTAGTAGACCTTACAGTGAAATGCTGAATACAACAGGTGTAGTAGACCTTACAGTGAAATGCTGAATACAACAGGTATAGTAGACCTTACAGTGAAATGCTGAATACAACAGGTGTAGTAGACCTTACAGTGAAATGCTGAATACAACAGGTGTAGTAGACCTCACAGTGAAATGCTGAATACAACAGGTGTAGTAGACCTCACAGTGAAATGATGAATACAACAGGTGTAAGTAGACCTTACAGTGAAATGCTGAATACAACAGGTGTAGTAGACCTCACAGTGAAATGCTGAATACAACAGGTGTAGTAGACCTTACAGTGAAATGCTGAATACAACAGGTGTAGTAGACCTTACAGTGAAATGCTGAATACAACAGGTGTAGTAGACCTCACAGTGAAATGCTGAATACAACAGGTGTAGTAGACCTCACAGTGAAATGCTGAATACAACAGGTGTAGTAGACATTACAGTGAAATGCTGAATACAACAGGTGTAGTAGACCTTACAGTGAAATGCTGAATACAACAGGTGTAATAGACCTTACAGTGAAATGCTGACTACAACAGGTGTAGTAGACCGTACAGTGAAATGCTGAATACAACAGGTGTAGTAGACCTTACAGTGAAATGCTGAATAAAACAGGTGTAGTAGACCTCACAGTGAAATGCTGAATACAACAGGTGTAGTAGACCTTACAGTGAAATGCTGAATAAAACAGGTGTAGTAGACCTCACAGTGAAATGCTGAATACAACAGGTGTAGTAGACCTCACAGTGAAATGCTGAATACAACAGGTGTAGTAGACCTCACAGTGAAATGCTGAATACAACAGGTGTAGTAGACCTCACAGTGAAATGCTGGATACAACAGGTGTAGGTAGACCTTACAGTGAAATGCTGAATACAACAGGTGTAGTAGACCTTACAGTGAAATGCTGAATACAACAGGTGTAGTAGACCTTACAGTGAAATGCTGGATACAACAGGTGTAGGTAGACCTTACAGTGAAATGCTGAATACAACAGGTGTAGTAGACCTTACAGTGAAATGCTGGATACAACAGGTGTAGGTAGACCTTACAGTGAAATGCTGAATACAACAGGTGTAGTAGACCTTACAGTGAAATGCTGAATACAACAGGTGTAGTAGACCTTACAGTGAAATGCTGAATACAACAGGTGTAGTAGACCTTACAGTGAAATGCTGAATACAACAGGTGTAGTAGACCTTACAGTGAAATGCTGAATACAACAGGTGTAGTAGACCTTACAGTGAAATGCTGAATACAACAGGTATAGTAGACCTTACAGTGAAATGCTGAATACAACAGGTGTAGTAGACCTTACAGTGAAATGCTGAATACAACAGGTGTAGTAGACCTCACAGTGAAATGCTGAATACAACAGGTGTAGTAGACCTCACAGTGAAATGATGAATACAACAGGTGTAAGTAGACCTTACAGTGAAATGCTGAATACAACAGGTGTAGTAGACCTCACAGTGAAATGCTGAATACAACAGGTGTAGTAGACCTTACAGTGAAATGCTGAATACAACAGGTGTAGTAGACCTTACAGTGAAATGCTGAATACAACAGGTGTAGTAGACCTCACAGTGAAATGCTGAATACAACAGGTGTAGTAGACCTCACAGTGAAATGCTGAATACAACAGGTGTAGTAGACATTACAGTGAAATGCTGAATACAACAGGTGTAGTAGACCTTACAGTGAAATGCTGAATACAACAGGTGTAATAGACCTTACAGTGAAATGCTGACTACAACAGGTGTAGTAGACCGTACAGTGAAATGCTGAATACAACAGGTGTAGTAGACCTTACAGTGAAATGCTGAATAAAACAGGTGTAGTAGACCTCACAGTGAAATGCTGAATACAACAGGTGTAGTAGACCTTACAGTGAAATGCTGAATAAAACAGGTGTAGTAGACCTCACAGTGAAATGCTTACTTACAGGCTCTAACCAATAGTGCAAAAAAGGTGTTAGGTGAACAATAGGTAAGAAATAAAACAACAGTAAAAAGACAGGCTATATACAGTAGAGAGACTATATACAGTAGAGAGGATATATACAGGAGAGGCTACATACAGTAGAGAGGATATATACAGTAGAGAGGTTATATACAGTAGAGGTTACATACAGTAGAGGCTACATACAGTAGAGAGACTATATACAGTAGAGGCTATATACAGTAGAGAGGCTATATACAGTAGAGAGGCTATATACAGTAGAGAGGCTATATACAGTAGAGAGGCTATATACAGTAGAGAGGCTATATACAGTAGCGAGGCTATATACAGTAGAGAGGCTATATACAGTAGAGAGGCTATATACAGTAGAGAGTCTATATATAGTAGTGAGGCTATATACAGTAGAGAGGCTATATACAGTAGAGAGTCTATATACAGTAGAGGCTATATACAGTAGAGAGACTATATACAGTAGCGAGGCTACATACAGACACCGGTTAGTCAGGCTGATTGAGGTAGTATGTACATGTAGATACGGTTAAAGTGACTGTGCAGATATGACGAACAGAGAGTAGCAGCAGCAAATCGTTGGGCTTGTAAAGTCTATCCATCTCTTGGTATTTTCTCTTGTTCTTTTCTTGACTAAATGCTGGTGCTTTGCTTACTGTGTGTATTGAATGGTTGTATTTGACTAACAGTAGCTAATATACTCCCGGAAAGAGACCTATCTTAACATCTCATAAAAATGTATGATTTACTCTTATCCACTCTCCTAGCTGTCCTGGTAAAGAAGATGGTAATGGGTTGTCTTTTAAAAATATAAACATTTTTACTTGCCTCTTCCATTTTTTTGTGGTAATGGGTTAAGTCATACTGGGCCTGAATTAAAGAAGCTAAAGTTAAACTTTCAAAGTAAGAGCTCTGTGTTCCACAGGAGGAGTAAATATTGGACAGTTGATCCGTGACCCTGTTATAACGCCCTCGTTGCATTGCTGCCTTTGAAAAAAGGTGAGATTTTTAGTCGTCGATGAACAACAGCACCACCTAGTGTCACAGAGATCATACTGCAGGTCCAGATTAAAACAGTACCAAGATGTTATGACTTTCGAGGACAGTGAAGCTCCATCCCTGAGTTACAGAGACAATTAAGACACCTTTTTTTTTTTCAACTCACCTTTCCTCGATTCCTCACATCCACTTCTTCACATCCTTCTCAAAACCCATTGGATAAGAACGTCTGAGAGGAGGAGCCTTATATCCTCTCCTTCAATGCAATTGAGAAGGAGGCGAGGAGATGTGGAGCCAGGAATCAGGGTAAGACTATTTTTAGATGAAGACATTGAATTCTGTTTCGCTGGTGTACAGCCGTATAATTGTTTATGCAAATACCTTCCCAAAGCTTCCTTAACCTGTCTTTCCCCCCAGTGATTGACATCAAGATGGACCAACCGCAGGAGCCTCCGACCACTGAAGGCGGGTGCTCCTGTTGATCCTGATTGGTTCATCTACACCCACTTGCTTGTTGTGTTACTTCCTATTGGTTAGCCTCGAATTTGCGTTTTCAGTTTAGAATCTGGTCTTTTCATCTAAATATTGGTTATCAGTTGGTAACTATCGTTATACACATAAAACACTGTACTTTATTAACAAATATTGGCAAAAGAAAAGTCTTTAAAATGATTACAATGATCATAATCATGAACAAAAAAATGTCCCTTAACCACATAAAACATGTCATATACTTGTTTTTGTAAAAGTAGAATGGAACGTTTTCTTTTTTTCCTTTTTTGTATTTTTGTAACGTTAAAGAAATAAAAAGACACGGACAACCTCTCCTCTTGGTTAGAGGCTCAAATGGCACCCTATTGTTCCCTATATAGTGCACAAATAAAGCCCTGGTAAGTGCACTCTGAAGGGAATAGGGTGTCACTGTGATGGAAGGAAAGAGATGAATTGGGAACACGCCATCTCGTATGGCTAGAGAGGACAAACTGACCAGTAACTTTTCACTGAATATCTAATGCATGCATGTAAAATTATTATGATTATTTTTTTTAGGTTGGCCTATTAATGTGTCTGCTGATGTACACCGTTTGGATATGAAAAGGCTCTTAACCTACACATGTTCACTTGTTTCTTTTTGTCTTCACAAAATGCTGTGATTGAAGCTGGATTTTAATAGTGTGTGTGTGTGTGTGTATGTGTGTGAGTGTGTAAATGTACGCTTTCTATATAAGACACTGTAGAATGCAACCATCCATTGAGGGCAGCTGCCAAACTGCGTCCTCACAGGGGGCCCATGTTCTAGCTGGTTATCACAACTGTAGAGGGGCTTGGGTTTGCCGCGTCACTCCTCCTAGCTGCTGCTGTTGCGGACTGCACTGTGTCATACATATCTACTATGGTATTGTGGTTAGGTGTTTGTCCCAAAGAGCACCCTTACTCCTTATACGGTGGACTACTTTGGACCAGGCCAAAACAGGGAGTAGAGCAGAGTGGACAGAAGATAGGTAGCAGAAAGCTTACCCCTCGCCTCCTAAACAGTAACTAAAATAAAATAAAATATTTTTAAAAACTCATCCTTTTATGCTTTATATGAAGTTCACCTCCACTGTTTCTGTTCTGTAAAAATAAAAAAAGCAGCTCGTCATTCACCACATAAACAAGTTGTAACAGTTCCCTCGTCCTAGCCTGAGGGCCAGTCTGTTTGTGTTATCATGCCAACTCCCTGTCACTCATTGTCATGCCAATTGACAGTCATGGAGTAAACAAGAGCACAGGGAGGGGGGGGGGGATCAGGCTATCCTGGTATCTGGTAACAGTTACACGTTCCTGTCAAATAAATCAAGAACAAATGACTCATTTGCACATGTAGACCTTTCAGGTTATTATGAAGTTGTTCCCAGACGCCTCGATTCCCGTCTGAGTTATTCCCTTTTTATGTACTTTTCTCTACATGCGTTTTTCTGACTTTAAACTTGAAGCTGCAATATGTACTTTTTTTTTTTTGCATGACAGGACAAAATACAAAATAGAAATGTGTATTATAGATCTGTCGTTCTCATTGAAAGCAAGTGCTAAGAAGTGGTAGATCTGTTCTATGTGCCCTATTTCTATGCTTCCCGTTTTTAAGTTTCGTTTTTGTATTTTTTTTTTTTAACTTTCGGTTTTTGTACACCAGCTTCAAACAGCTGAAAATACAATATTTTTGGTTATTGAAAATATATTTCACAGCGGTTTAGATGGTACAATTATTATTTACACTACACTTGATTGCCTACTGCCTACGTTTATATGTGACAAAACAAACTATTAAAATTGTAGTAGCCAGAAATGGCGGAGCGTTTCTGCGTAGTGTGTCTTTAAGCATGAGAACAGGTCTATTCGTTTTGGGTGGAAATGGAGGAAATGAAGGTGTGTCTACTGTTACACCAGATTCTGACCGTAACTTAATTCCCTCATTATTCCACCACCGTTACACACCCGGAAACCATGAATAAACTCGAGCAAACATACCGGTTCCAAGCGGGAAAAACATCATTTGATTTTTTCCTGATTAGAAATAACACCCCTCTCCACGCACTGTAATTTACTACTCGATAAGAGATATTGATAACAGCTAGCTAAAGGAGTCATCCGTTTGGAAAAGGGAATTGTAAATATAAATGACACTTGTTTTAGATCTATTTTACCTTGTAAACTCTGGAGAAAAATGTGAAACCCAGTTTTATAGCAGCAAACTAAAGCATATCAGCTTTCCCACGGTAAAGTTCATGAAAAGCTGTGCCATTATGCAGAATTTAAGTTGTGCAGCCTTTAAACTCGCGAATGTATTCATTGTAGTCTATCCCGACTTTCTCTGTTTCCTGTTTCTATCTTGTTAAATATGAGTCACTATCAGTATCGACCGTCAGTAGTCCTAATAACAACACAATGTACTGTTCGTTCCCTTCAGTTGGTATAGACTATATTATCATTCTATTTCATTCCAATGTTTCGTTTAGCTCCATGTGTTTCCTCGGTAAACGCCGTCACCGCCATGTGGTTGTTGCCGAGGATCGTTAGTAACGGTTAATAATATAGCAAATAAAAAAATCTGACATGTAGGCTAATTAAATCGCTATGGAGTGGAGTGCAAAAAAATAAATAATAATGATAGAAAAATATACAAAAATAAATAAATACTAAAAATAAATAAATTAAAACATTTTAATACAAATGGAATGGAGTGCAAAAAAAATAAAAAATGATACAAAAATAAAAATTTTAAATAAAATACTAAAAGTAAATTAAAAACATTAAAACATTTTAATAAAAATGAAGTGGAATGCAGACCAAGCCGTAACAGTTTGAACCTGATGCAAAACAAAATAGTTGGCTGTGTCATCACATAGTTCCATGGTTAGAGCAGGTAGTAGATGGGGGTATAGCTTACGATGTGTACACTATTCTCCCTGTTATAACAGTTCCATGGTTAGAGCAGGTAGTAGATGGGGGTATAGCCTACTATTGTACACTATTCTCCCTGTTATAACAGCTCCATGGTTAGAGCAGGTAGTAGATGGGGGTATAGCTTACGATGTGTACACTATTCTCCCTGTTATAACAGTTCCATGGTTAGAGCAGGTAATAGATGGGGGTATAGCCTACTATTGTACACTATTCTCCCTGTTATAGTTCCATGTACATTAATCTTCCATGGTTTGAAGAACTGAATCTGGCAATCTTCAGAATCAATCAAACCACTGTATTTTTTTATTCATCGATATATTTTGTGCCTAAAGGCTCTCCAAACTTGTTTTGTTATGATTCATACATACTTTCCTAAAACCCTAAAATATGCCTCAATAATCTACAAGATTAGAGTATTTTTTTAAATATACCAGTTTGTGTTAAAACTGAGATTTAAATGCATATATTTAGATGCCTGTCTTTCATTGATCCCTATTTTCTGAACCCGTTCTCTCAATGTATTTTAAGTCTGCCTGCAAAAATTCTAATTAAAGGTACACCGTATTTAAAGGGATATTTAAAGGGATGTTAAGAGAAATGTAGTGGAAAAACCCCTAATGAATGGAAAGTCCACCAGAGAATATGTGGGAGGGTTTTCAGCAATTCAATTACATTTAAACAGAAAACCTAGCCTGCAAAGCCTGTTATACACCTCAACGGTTGAACTGTTGAACAAGTGGAGGAG
Source organism: Oncorhynchus mykiss (assembly GCF_013265735.2). Taxonomy (NCBI): domain Eukaryota; kingdom Metazoa; phylum Chordata; class Actinopteri; order Salmoniformes; family Salmonidae; genus Oncorhynchus; species Oncorhynchus mykiss. The sequence goes on along the minus strand of NC_048565.1, from coordinate 3,872,986 downwards.
ACTACATAACTTGGTTTTACATTGGATTGTAAACTGTCATCATCAAAACAAGCAAGTCCCGCAGGCTCTAGTTTTGTCTTATCTTCATTATTCTCCAGTCGTGTGATTGACTGCTGCAAAGAAAGACCTAGTGAAGCTGCAGCTGTCCCAGAACAGAGCGGCACGTCATGCTCGTCATTGTAATCAGAGGGCTGATATAAATGCTATGCATGCCCAGTCTCTCTTGGATAAGAGATGAGGAGAGGCTGACTGCATCACTTCTTCTTTTTATAAGAAACAATGTGTTGAAAATCTGAAATTGTTTGCATAGTTAACTTACACACAGCTCTGACACACACACACACACCCCTACCACACATGCCACCAGGGGTCTTTTCACAGTCCCCAAATCCAGACCAAATTCAACAAGGCGTACAGTATTATATAGAGCCATTATTGCATGGAACTTCCTTCTATCTCGTATCAATCAAATAAACAGCAAACCTGGTTTCAATAAACAGATAAAGCAACACCTCACGGCACAGCGCCTCTCCTCGTTTTGACCCAGATATTTGTGTGTACAGTATTGATATGTAGGCAATGTGGGCTGTTTTTACATGTATATAGTTCTGTCTTTGAGCTGTTCTTGTCTATTCATGTTCTGTATTAGTTCATGTTCTATGTTTTGTGTGTGGACCCCAGGAAGACTAGCTGCTGCTATCGCAACAGCTACTGGGGTTTCCTAATAAAATGCCAAAATATCAAATAAGGTAAGTCTGAATACCAACTACTGAGAAGTGTGGAGTGAAGGCATGCGTAAGGAAAGGCGTCATTTCCTAAATCAGAATCGGGGCCTTGAAGCACTTCGTTGTAAATATACATCCTCCAGATATGTCAACTCCCCACGATGACAAAAACATTGACTTATTTTCTGCCTGTTGTTTAAACTGTTAAAAAGTTATTGCTACCAAAGTGAAGTTGCCATTATGCAATGTTGTCTTTTTTAAATTATTTTATAGATTCACAGTGGATGTCGTTTAAACTGAATTAATCTGGTCCTGTTTTTAGGACCAGGTAACTTAATGTACTGGCGTTGTGGTTAAACCAGTGATCAGAACAAACCCTACTTTTATTTTGAAATGTGCGCTATTATTTTCCAATGTCTTATGTGAGACTTTAATGCACTTTTAAGAACATATAGGTGTTTGAGAGTTAGTGAATATCTAGTTTTGTAGTCTTTCAAACACTATAAAAAAAAAAGACCATATTCATCACATTTGTAGTACTGTGTCTTGAAGGTTAGTGTAGAATTTAAACATTTGTGAATATCTTACTCGCACATCTCCAAAAAGAGAAGCACCACCCTTGTGAATACTGGTGAAACATTTAATCCCGACCCACCTAATGAGCCAAATACCAGTCCAAGTTGAAGCCAAGTGAGCTAGCATCAGAACATGCCTTCAATTAGCTGGAGCAACAGCTCTCCATAGTGGGCTTACAAATGCACAGTAAAACGCTGTTGAATCCCTGATGTCGGAAGAGTCTCAGACAAAAGAAGAAGGAGGAGGAAACCTCAAAGTGAGAACTTCCAAGGTAGTTATTAGTCTTCTTCCTGACGCTTCTGTATTTGAGTTATTGATTTTACACAGCCCTTTGCAATGTACCCAAGTCTGACTGTGACTGCATACCACACGCTGTTGCCTGAGGACAAGGGCTTGAATTAGGTTAAAAAATATATATATACTATTTTAGAATCATATAAATCTCCAGGCCTGGAGAGTCACAGAACTTCAGAACGACTTTGAAGAGAAAGAAAGGACAGGATACAGGATACCTATAGACTAGAACAGCCTAAAGTCAGACATATTAAGATACCTCTTTTTGAAGAATGAAGAGTGTGTTAATGTCACCTCCTTATTCATGCCCACGAAACATACCGCTGCACCAGAAACCAGTGAGGGGGGATTGATTAATTCTATTGTACTGTACACTTGTTGGTTTTTGTTTTTTTGTTTTCTCCTGACCTGGGTACAGCCTCCTCCTCTCCACTATAGCAGGACTAGAGACAGTGTGTTCTCTCCTCCCCTGACCTGGGTACAGCCTCCTCCTCTCCACTATAACAGGACTGGAGTTCATGAGTTATCTCCTCTCCTGACCTGGGTACAGCCTCCTCCTCTCCACTATAGCAGGACTAGAGACGGTGTGTTCTCTCCTCCCCTGACCTGGGTACAGCCTCCTCCTCTCCACTATAACAGGACTAGAGACAGTGTGTTCTCTCCTCTCCTGACCTGGGTACAGCCTCCTCCTCTCCACTATAGCAGGACTAGAGTTAATGTGTTATCTCCTCCCCTGACCTGGGTACAGCCTCCTCCTCTCCACTATAACAGGACTAGAGACAGTGTGTTTTCTCCTGACCTGGGTACAGCCTCCTCCTCTCCACTATAACAGGACTAGAGACAGTGTGTTTTCTCCTGACCTGCGTACAGCCTCCTCCTCTCCACTATAACAGGACTAGAGACAGTGTGTTATCTCCTCTCCTGACCTGGGTACAGCCTCCTCCTCTCCACTATAGCAGGACTAGAGTTAATGTGTTTTCTCCTCCCCTGACCTGGGTACAGCCTCCTCCTCTCCACTATAGCAGGACTAGAGACAGTGTGTTCTCTCCTCCTCTGACCTGGGTACAGCCTCCTCCTCTCCACTATAGCAGGACTAGAGTTAATGTGTTTTCTCCTGACCTGGGTACAGCCTCCTCCTCTCCACTATAGCAGGACTAGAGACAGTGTGTTCTCTCCTCCCCTGACCTGGGTACAGCCTCCTCCTCTCCACTATAGCAGGACTAGAGTTAATGTGTTTTCTCCTGACCTGGGTACAGCCTCCTCCTCTCCACTATAGCAGGACTAGAGTTAATGTGTTTTCTCCTGACCTGGGTACAGCCTCCTCCTCTCCACTATAGCAGGACTAGAGACAGTGTGTTCTCTCCTCTCCTGACCTGGGTACAGCCTCCTCCTCTCCACTATAACAGGACTGGAGTTCATGTGTTATCTCCTCTCCTGACCTGGGTACAGCCTCCTCCTCTCCACTATAGCAGGACTAGAGACGGTGTGTTCTCTCCTCCCCTGACCTGGGTACAGCCTCCTCCTCTCCACTATAACAGGACTAGAGACAGTGTGTTCTCTCCTCTCCTGACCTGGGTACAGCCTCCTCCTCTCCACTATAGCAGGACTAGAGTTAATGTGTTATCTCCTCCCCTGACCTGGGTACAGCCTCCTCCTCTCCACTATAACAGGACTAGAGACAGTGTGTTTTCTCCTGACCTGGGTACAGCCTCCTCCTCTCCACTATAACAGGACTAGAGACAGTGTGTTTTCTCCTGACCTGGGTACAGCCTCCTCCTCTCCACTATAACAGGACTAGAGACAGTGTGTTATCTCCTCTCCTGACCTGGGTACAGCCTCCTCCTCTCCACTATAGCAGGACTAGAGTTAATGTGTTTTCTCCTCCCCTGACCTGGGTACAGCCTCCTCCTCTCCACTATAGCAGGACTAGAGACAGTGTGTTCTCTCCTCCTCTGACCTGGGTACAGCCTCCTCCTCTCCACTATAGCAGGACTAGAGTTAATGTGTTTTCTCCTGACCTGGGTACAGCCTCCTCCTCTCCACTATAGCAGGACTAGAGACAGTGTGTTCTCTCTTCCCCTGACCTGGGTACAGCCTCCTCCTCTCCACTATAGCAGGACTAGAGTTAATGTGTTTTCTCCTGACCTGGGTACAGCCTCCTCCTCTCCACTATAGCAGGACTAGAGTTATTGTGTTTTCTCCTGACCTGGGTACAGCCTCCTCCTCTCCACTATAGCAGGACTAGAGACAGTGTGTTCTCTCCTCTCCTGACCTGGGTACAGCCTCCTCCTCTCCACTATAGCAGGACTAGAGTTAATGTGTTTTCTCCTGACCTGGGTACAGCCTCCTCCTCTCCACTATAGCAGGACTAGAGACAGTGTGTTATCTCCTCCCCTGACCTGGGTACAGCCTCCTCCTCTCCACTATAGCAGGACTATAGTTAGTGTCACAATCCTGAGATGGGACGATGTTTTAATGTGGATGGGACGATGTTTTAATGTTGATGGGACGATGTTTTAATGTTGATGGGACGATGTTTTAATGTTGATGGGACGATGTTTTAATGTGGATGGGACGATGTTTTAATGTTGATGGGACGATGTTTTAATGTTGATGGGACAATGTTTTAATGTGGATGGGACGATGTTTTAATGTGGATGGGACGATGTTTTAATGTTGATGGGACGATGTTTTAATGTTGATGGGATGATGTTGATGGGACGATGTTTTAATGTGGATGGGACGATGTTTTAATGTTGATGGGACTGCGACGCCACAGCAACTTTGAGAGAACGTCGTGTCTTTGTCCCAAATGGCACCCTCTTTCCAGGTCTTGGTCAAAAGTAGTGCACTATATAGGGAATAGGGCTCTGGTCTAAAGTAGTGCATTATATAGGAAATAGGGCTCTGGTCAAGAGTAGTGCACTATATAGGGAATAGGGCTCTGGTCTATAGTAGTGCACTATATAGGGAATAGGATGCAATTTTTTGGGGGGGGACAACCAATGTGATGTGCCGACTGCTAGATGAGTTGGGTCATGCTGTACATTGAGGCTGAAGGCCAGCCTGCCCATCCCTGATTAGGTGTGGTGTACTGTAGATCATGTAGTCTGTCTCTCTGTCTGTAGGATAGGTATTTTATGCTTCATGCAAACCTGAGGTTTAAATGTAGTTAATCAAGCAACGTCATCTTACTCGGTCTTTTCTCACGAGACAAATGTGTTCCGTGGTTTTTAACTGTCAAAATGCTGTACAGATGCATCTTTCACAGTCGGTGTTCTTGTAACAAAACTGCAGCTTATTTTCTCTCCTCAAACTAATAGACATGCTTGTGAATATTTCCCGACAAATCTTTCCCAGACTAGCAGCAATACCATAGAAATATAATCTTTAGAAAGGGCTTAGAACCTCTAAATCTGGCAGTTTTGACTGCTAAACTAGTGGGGTACATGTGCTCCTATGGGTACACTCCTAATGGCTGCCAGCCCACCCATTATGACGTCACTGACGTGAATGGGGAGACCCCTTCTATAGATTCTATTTCTATGCTAGAACCTGGTTAGTTAACGACTCGGAGCGGAGCTTGTTCTCCACTCCCACTGTATAGAGATTTAGCATGTCCCTAACCATGAATAAACATGACTTATTACAAAAACCAGCGCACGTTGTTCTTTGATTTCAGCAGATTTTACTTAACAAACGCAAGAGATGTTTCCTGGTTTGTACAGGAAGGCGACCACGACGCAGAGATGTTTCCTGGTTTGTACAGGAAGGCGACCGCGACACAGAGATGTTTCCTGGTTTGTACAGGAAGGCGACCACGACACAGAGATGTTTCCTGGTTTGTACAGGAAGGCGACCACGACCCAGAGATGTTTCCTGGTTTGTACAGGAAGGCGACCACGACCCAGAGATGTTTCCTGGTTTGTACAGGAAGGCGACCGCGACGCAGAGATGTTTCCTGGTTTGTACAGGAAGGCGACCGCGACGCAGAGATGTTTCCTGGTTTGTACAGGAAGGCGACCGCGACGCAGAGATGTTTCCTGGTTTGTACAGGAAGGCGACCGCGACGCAGAGATGTTTCCTGGTTTGTACAGGAAGGCGACCGCGACGCAGAGATGTTTCCTGGTTTGTACAGGAAGGCGATCGCGACGCAGAGATGTTTCCTGGTTTGTACAGGAAGGCGATCGCGACGCAGAGATGTTTCCTGGTTTGTACAGGAAGGCGACCGCGACGCAGAGATGTTTCCTGGTTTGTACAGGAAGGCGACCACGACCCAGAGATGTTTCCTGGTTTGTACAGGAAGGCGACCACGACCCAGAGATGTTTCCTGGTTTGTACAGGAAGGCGACCACGACCCAGAGATGTTTCCTTTCCATACATGACAGATAATAGATGACTCACCCCCAACCAAGAAAAGACAGCTACAGTAGCTACATACAGTAAACCACCTTCTGAAGTTTAACAGGCATGTTAACAACTCACATAACCTCACAATACAGCTAATATCGTGTCAAAGTATGGTACAATACGACTACTACAAATACTTATGATATTATATAGGTACGATACCACGACTACAAATACTTATGATATTATATAGGTACAATACGACTACTACAAACACTTATGATATTATATAGGTATGATACAACTACTACAAATAGTTATGACTCTGACTCTGTTATTATATAGACATGATACTACTACTGACTCTGTTATTATATAGACATGACACTACCACGACTACTGACTCTGTATTTCATAGGTCTACCACTTGAATCCATTGTTGCAATTACAGATTATGAGGTATTAGGATTGCTTGGGGAAGGAAATGTGATTCTGAAACAAGACTATTTCCCGGTACACGTTGTGACAAGCCCTTGGTCATTAGATCGTTGCAGGGTGATCTAGTTAGACAGGTATAACGAAACAGGTGTGTTTCCACCCTTTTTTCAGTTGCAAACATTTACATAAGTTATTGTTGTTATGATGGGAACCACCATGCCTCTGATCTACCATAATGTCTCTCTAATAATATGGCTGGCTGTTGTGAATACTAGGAGGAGCTTAGCAAAGTTGATATGGGATGCTGCTTGCCATGTGTTCTATGGGGGAAGAGACCATGTGTTCTATAGAGGAAGAGACCATGTGTTCTATAGGGGAAGAGACCATGTGTTGCAGTGCCTTGCGAATGTATTCGGCCCCCTTGAACTTTGCGACCTTTTGCCACATTTCAGGCTTCAAACATAAAGATATAAAACTGTAGTTTTTTGTGAAGAATCAACAACAAGTGGGACACAATCATGAAGTGGAACGACATTTATTGGATATTTCAAATGCACCTGCACTGTGATAGTCTCAGAGGTCCGTTAAAAGCGCAGAGAGCATCATGAAGAACAAGGAACACACCAGGCAGGTCCGAGATACTGTTGTGGAGAAGTTTAAAGCCGGATTTGGATACAAAAAGATTTCCCAAGCTTTAAACATCCCAAGGAGCACTGTGCAAGCGATAATATTGAAATGGAAGGAGTATCAGACCACGGCAAATCTACCAAGACCTGGCCGTCCCTCTAAACTTTCAGCTCATACAAGGAGAAGACTGATCAGAGATGCAGCCAAGAGGCCCATGATCACTCTGGATGAACTGCAGAGATCTACAGCTGAGGTGGGAGACTCTGTCCATAGGACAACAATCAGTCGTATATTGCACAAATCTGGCCTTTATGGAAGAGTGGCAAGAAGAAAGCCATTTCTTAAAGATATCCATAAAAAGTATTGTTTAAAGTTTGCCACAAGCCACCTGGGAGACACACCAAACATGTGGAAGAAGGTGCTCTGGTCAGATGAAACCAAAATTGAACTTTTTGGCAACAATGCAAAACGTTATGTTTGGCGTAAAAGCAACACAGCTGAACACACCTGCTTTTCTTCAGCAGGGACAGGGAAGATGGTTAAAATTGATGGGAAGATGGATGGAGCCAAATACAGGACCATTCTGGAAGAGAACCTGATGGAGTCTGCAAAAGACCTGAGACTGGGACGGAGATTTGTCTTCCAACAAGACAATGATCCAAAACATAAAGCAAAATCTACAATGGAATGGTTCAATAATAAACATATCCAGGTGTTAGAATGGCCAAGTCAAAGTCCAGACCTGAATCCAATCGAGAATCTGTGGAAAGAACTGAAAACTGCTGTTCACAAATGCTCTCCATCCAACCTCACTGAGCTCGAGCTGTTTTGCAAGGAGGAATGGGAAAACAATTCAGTCTCTCGATGTGCAAAACTGATAGAGACATACCCCAAGCGACTTACAGCTGTAATCGCAGCAAAAGGTGGCGCTACAAAGTATTAACTTAAGGGGGCTGAATAATTTTGCACGCCCAATTTTTCAGTTTTTGAATTTAAAAAAAGTTTGAAATATCCAATAAATGTCGTTCCACTTCATGATTGTGTCCCACTTGTTGTTGATTCTTCACAAAAAAATACAGTTTTATATCTTTATGTTTGAAGCCTGAAATGTGGCAAAAGGTCGCAAAGTTCAAGGGGGCCGAATACTTTCGCTAGGCACTGTATATAGGGGAAGAGACCATGTGTTCTAGAGGGGAAGAGACCATGTGTTCTGTAGGGGAAGAGACCATGTGTTCTGTAGGGGAAGAGACCATGTGTTCTGTAGGGGAAGAGACCATGTGTTCTATAGGGGAAGAGATCATGTGTTCTATTGGGGAAGAGACCATGTGTTCTATAGGAGAAGAGACCATGTGTTCTATAGGAGAAGAGACCATGTGTTCTATTGGGGAAGAGACCATGTGTTCAACGGGGAAGAGACAATGTTGTTCTATGGGGGAAGAAACCATGTGCTCTATAGGGGAAGAGACCATGTGTTCTATAGGGGAAGAGACCATGTGTTCTATAGGGGAAGAGACCATGTGTTCTATAGGGGAAGAGACCATGTGTTCTATAGGGGAAGAGACCATGTGTTCTATAGCTGTGCTTCTGCTAAAGGGTTTCCATCTACAGAGCTTCATATCTCAGACCGAAATAATAATAAAATAGCATAAGTGTGTGTGTGTGTGTGTGTGTGTGTGTGTGTGTGTGTGTGTGTGTGTGTGTGTGTGTGTGTGTGTGTGTGTGTGTGTGTGTGTGTGTGTAGATGTATTTAACTATACTTCGGGGGACTAGACTTGATTTCCCCACAAGAATAGTAAACAAACAACTGGGGACATTTTGTTGGTCCCCACAAGGTCAAATTCTATTTCCTGGGGGTTTAGGGTTAAGGTTAGAATTAGTGTTAGGGGCTAGGGTTAGGGTTTAGGATTAGGGTTAGGGTTAGGGTTAGGAGCTAGGGTTAGGTTTAGGGCTAAGAGCTATTGTTGGTTCTAGGGTTAGGGTTTGGAGCTAGGGTTAAGGTTAGGTTTTCAGGTTAGGGTTAAGGGTTAAGGAAAATAATATTTTGAATGGGAGTGAATTTTGTCCCCTCAAGGTTTGTTGTACGAGATAGATTCAACCTCTTATCAAATGAACCTGCATGGAAACATGCTCTTAAAGATCTGTTCTCACGGACGACCTTTGACCTGACCCCCCTTTCCTCACTGATTGGCCTTTGAACCCTGAATGACCCTTCCTAGTATACTCACAACCTACTTTCTGAAAGAAACCTTTGGTACATGGTTCAGTGCATGCCCACGCTTTGGGTCCACTTTTCTCACCCCCTCCTCAATTACTACATTGGGTTAGGGTTAGGGTTAGGGGTTAGGGTTAGGAGTTAGGGTTAGGGTTAGGGTTAGGGCTAACCCACTTTTCCCACCCCTCCTCAATTACTACATTGGGTTAGGGTTAGGGTTAGGGCTAACCCACTTTTCCCACCCCCTCCTCAATTACTACGCTGTTTTTGAAGAGGTCACTGTCAGCAAACAGAGATTACTGATGTCTCATAGACAGATGGTGGCAGTTTGGTGTTACAGATCAGATGGGCTTACTTCCAACGCAATTATGATAAACTCAAATAACAATACTCTCTCTTTTTTTTTTAAATCCATTAATTATAAACATAACAGATTCCAGCGTTCCCCCCCTGAATTAGACAGTGAGTAAAAGCCCCCTGACACGAGTGACATTATAGTTGGAGCCTCAATAGGTTCCAAGAGGATAACAATTCCTGATGATCCTCATGAAGATATGTGCCTATTGGTTCATCCCTGCCTCGTCCTGGCTTTGATGATGCTTTGCATTTTGCCTTCTTATATACATTTATTTATTTATTTATTTTTCGTTTTGTTTTACATTTTTGATACTTTGCATTTTCTCCAGAATCAGGTGAGACAACACCCCACATGATTGATCTATTGAAGGTCCTGAAGGCTAATTCTTGACTGGTCATGCAGACTATGCATGCTATTCTGATGCATGTTCCTGGTGAGCTATAACCTACCAGTCTAGTCATGGTATCTATCTGGTGAGCTATAACCTACCAGTCTAGTCATGGTATCTATCTGGTGAATTATAACCTACCAGTGCCATGTCATTGAAGCATTATTGATATCCTCTGATGAATCTGATGTTATTCCTGCCCAGCCATAGCTATGCTGATAGAACCAGGTGAGACATGAACCAGGTGAGACAGGAACCAGGTGAGACATGAACCAGGTGAGACATGAACCAGGTGAGACATGAACAAGGTGACACATGAACCAGGTGACACATGAACCGGGTGAGACATGAACAAGGTGACACATGAACCAGGTGAGACATGAACCAGGTGAGACATGAACCAGGTGAGACATGAACAAGGTGACACATGAACCAGGTGAGACATGAACCAGGTGAGACATGAACCAGGTGAGACATGAACAAGGTGACACATGAACCAGGTGACACATGAACCAGGTGAGACATGAACAAGGTGACACATGAACCAGGTGAGACATGAACCAGGTGAGACATGAACCAGGTGAGACATGAACAAGGTGACACATGAACCAGGTGAGACATGAACCGGGTGAGACATGAACCAGGTGAGACATGAACCAGGTGAGACATGAACCAGGTGAGACATGAACCAGGTGAGACATGAACAAGGTGACACATGAACAAGGTGAGACATGAACCAGGTGACACATGACCTCGTCCCCAGGCTCAGAGCAAGATGGAAGAGCTGATTGAGATTTGAAATCTCTTTTTCAAGAGTGTCCTGGTGAAGATAGGCAGCACCAAGTCATTACACAATTACAGACAGACAACATCAACAACTATAGGTAATCTAGTAAAAAGAAACTGAATTCACAAGAGTATAACAAAATCATAAAACAGCCAATTAAAAACATTGACAGGTCAGGAAATCAGCCTCAAAAACACCAATCGGGACAAGATCATCCAGTTTAAAAGTATTTTGTAAGGCGTTCCAAGACGATGACGCAGAGTACGTAGAAGCCCTTTTACCAAATTCAGTTCGGACATTTGGAACAGTTAGCAGGATAAAGTCCAGCGAACGAAGAGACGACCCACCACAGAACTGAACAATAAAAATGCCCAAATAAAATGGTAGTAAACCCAAAATGGCTTTATAAATAAAAGTATACCAGTGACTGAGCCTACTAGTGACTAGAGAAGGCCAGCCAACCCTGGTATACAACGTGCAGTGGTGTGTAAGGGTTTGGCAGTTTAAAATACATCTCAATGCTTCATGGTAAAGGGTGTCAATTGATCTCAAACACTGAGCGGATGTCACGACTTCCGCCGAAGTCGGTCCCTCTCCTTGTTCGGGCGGCGTACGGCGGTCGAGGCCACCGGTCTTCTAGCCATCGCCGCTCCACCTTTCATTTTCCATTTGTTTTGTCTTGTTTTCCCGCACACCTGGTTCACATTCCCTCATCAGACTAAATGTATATTACCCTCTGTTTCCCCCATGTCTGTGTGTGGAATTGTTCTTTGTGTAGGATGTTATGCTACAGGCTGACTTACGCTAGGTTTGTTACAAACCAAGGTTTGTTTGTTTTGTTTAATCTGGTTCATGTTACCGTGGTTGTGCTTTGTGCTGCCTCGCCTGTGCCTTTGGGCCAGGGTGTATATTAAAGTTCCCCTGGTATCACCCATCTCTGCTCTCCTGCGCCTGACTTCCCGGCAACCAGTCACTCACACCGTTACAGTGGAAGCGTTCATATATAATATCTCCATAGTCTAGTAAAAGGCATAAATGTAGCTGATACTAGCCTCCTTCTGGCTTTAAAAAAGAAAAACAGGCCTTATTCCTAAAAATGAAATCCCAATTTCAGCTTCAATTTTTTTGTAAGTTGTTGAATATGCAATTTAAAAGAGAGGCTGTCATCAATTAAAATTCCAAGATATTTACATGAGGTTACAGTCTCAATCTCCTTGCCCTGACAGGTAGTAATAGGTGAAAGGTTCAGAGGTCTAATTATTGCTTTAGAAAACACCATTAGTTTAGTTTTGTCAGTATTGAGGATAAGCTTCAATTGTTGAACAGTATAAAAAGCAGTTTGCAAGTTCTGGAAAGCTTTTGTGAGAGACGAGGCACAACAGTAAATAACAGTATCATCAGCATGAAAGTGAAGTTGCGCATTTTGCAAATTTTTGTCTAAATTATTTATATAAGTTGTAAATAAGAGGGGACCAAGTACAGAGCCCTGGGGCACACCATTACAGACAGACAATTTAACAGACATGAGCCCATCCAACAGAGTGCACAGAGTTCTATCAGACAGATAGTTAGCAAACCATGCAACTACATGCTCCGAAAGACCAACACTCGACAATCTCTGCCTCAGAATAGCATGATCAACTGTATCAAAAGCCTTAGAGAGATCAATAAAAAGTGAGACACAGTGGTGTTTCTTGTCAAGGGCTTCAGTAATATCATTGTTAAACCTTCATTGCTGCTGTAATTGTGGTATGCTTCTTCCTGAAGCCCAATTGGTACATTGATAAAATAGAGTTAGTATGTAAAAACTATTTTAGCTGTTCACTAACAATGGATTCAAGTATTTTCACCAGGGGTGACAGCTTTGAGATTGGCCTGTAATTATTTAAAAGAGTTGTATCTCCCCCTTTTAAAAGTGGTAGGACAAATGCTGATTTCCAGATCTTTGGAAATTTCATTACATTCCAGGGTTAGATTGAACAGAGATGTAAGTGGTTCAGCTATGAAATCAGCTGCCAGATTTAAAAAGCAGGGATCAAGAAGATCGGGACCGGCATGCTTTCTCTGATCTAAGGATTTCAGGGCTTTATGTACCACCTGCACTGAGAATGGCAAAAAGCTAAAAGTTTGACCAGCTCTCACTGGTTCATCCACACGGGGTTGTACAGAGACAGAGGACACTGAATCAAACAGCCTACCAGATGATACAAAGTGCTCATTGAAACAATTCAGCATTTCAGTTGTCATATACAGCAACAGAGTCCTTCAAAACACATGACGGTAATTCATTAACATGACTGTTACCAGACATAGACTTAATAGCCTTCCAAAACTGTCTAGGGTCATTCAGGTTATCAGTGGTAACAGACATACAATATTAGACTTGGCCTTCCTGAGAAGAGAAGAACACTTGTTTCGTAGCTGCCTAAAAACAAGCCAATCAGCATCAGAACATGATGTCCTTGCCTTAGCCCAGGCTAGATTATATTTGTGAATAATACAAGACAGCTCAGAAGAAAATCATGCATTATCCCTCCCTTTAACTCTGAACCTGTGGAATGGGGCATGTTTGTTTACTATTTGGAGAAAACCATGCATTATCCCTACCTTTAACTCTGAACCTGTGGAATGGGGCATGTTTGTTTACTATTTGGAGAAAACCATGCATTATCCCTACCTTTAACTCTGAACCTGTGGAATGGGGCATGTTTGTTTACTATTTGGAGAAAACCATGCATTATCCCTACCTTTAACTCTGAACCTGTGGAATGGGGCATGTTTGTTTACTATTTGGAGAAAACCATGCATTATCCCTACCTTTAACTCTGAACCTGTGGAATGGGGCATGTTTGTTTACTATTTGGAGAAAACCATGCATTATCCCTCCCTTTAACTCTGAACCTGTGGAATGGGGCATGTTTGTTTACTATTTGGAGAAAACCATGCATTATCCCTACCTTTAACTCTGAACCTGTGGAATGGGGCATGTTTGTTTACTATTTGGAGAAAACCATGCATTATCCCTACCTTTAACTCTGAACCTGTGGAATGGGGCATGTTTGTTTACTATTTGGAGAAAACCATGCATTATCCCTCCCTTTAACTCTGAACCTGTGGAATGGGGCATGTTTGTTTACTATTTGGAGAAAACCATGCATTATCCCTACCTTTAACTCTGAACCTGTGGAATGGGGCATGTTTGTTTACTATTTGGAGAAAACCATGCATTATCCCTACCTTTAACTCTGAACCTGTGGAATGGGGCATGTTTGTTTACTATTTGGAGAAAACCATGCATTATCCCTACCTTTAACTCTGAACCTGTGGAATGGGGCATGTTTGTTTACTATTTGGAGAAAACCATGCATTATCCCTACCTTTAACTCTGAACCTGTGGAATGGGGCATGTTTGTTTACTATTTGGAGAAAACCATGCATTATCCCTCCCTTTAACTCTGAACCTGTGGAATGGGGCATGTTTGTTTACTATTTGGAGAAAACCATGCATTATCCCTACCTTTAACTCTGAACCTGTGGAATGGGGCATGTTTGTTTGCTATTTGGAAAAAAAGTAATGAAATAATTTCCAGGCAGTTTCCACATCAGGAATAAGCTCAATATGCTCCAGTCAAAATTAAACAAATCATGAATGCCTGCTCATTAAAACTTTTAACATTTCTCTTATGAATAAAGTGTGGGTTTGTCTTAGGAACCTTAGTATTTATAACAGCAACAACAGCACAATGGTCACTTAAATCATTTTTTAAAAAAAACACCAATCTCAGAATATTTATGTGGAACATTTGTTAATATCAAATTAATCAGGGTAGTTTTCTCTGGACGTTTGAGATTTGAGATGAGATTAGCTGAGGCATAACCTGCCACAGCCTGCTCACCTCCAAACCAGAATGGCAAGAAAGTAATCCTACCACCACATTAAGCCAATGTTGAGTAATGCCTTTTTCAGTGCATTTGGCCCATTTGTTGGTTCTCTCGTTCATCAATATCAGCATATGTCTAAAAGTAAACTGACCTCTGTCTTTCAGCTCGTTTGTCCTCAATATAACTGCAACAGCCTGTCACAGTGCCAGTATAACGACCATGTTAATTGTGTGCCGGCTTAAGCGTGTTTGTCTGTGTATTTAAGTGTGTAGATCCCTACAGTGCATGTCGGTGGTACTCAGCGGCCACCGAGCCCTTAATTTGCGGCTCGCAGTGATACAAAAAAATAATGATACAATTTCAATTCAATGCTTTAAAATAGCTTCAAAATAACATCGCCACACTGTTCATACCTGACAGACAGTTTGTTAATTTCCCAACACTCAGAGCAGTCACCACATCCAACCCAGACGTACTACAACATTTCAGCTAGGTGCGTGTGAGGGAAGAGTTGAAGTTGGAGTCAAGATTCATGGATATCATGTAGTTTTCAACTTAATTGAAAACCCCTTTTCATGTGCCAGTGTTATCTCTGACCCCCAGTCATCACAGCCCTCTGTCCTGACCGTGCTGGACTAGAGAGTGAGATAGTGTCATCTCTGACCCCCCAGTCATCACAGCCCTCTGTCCTGACCGTGCTGGACTAGAGAGTGAGATAGTGTCATCTCTGACCCCCCAGTCATCACAGCCCTCTGTCCTGACCGTGCTGGACTAGAGAGTGAGATAGTGTCATCACAGCCCTCTGTCCCGACCGTGCTGGACTAGAGAGTGAGATAGTGTCATCACAGCCCTCTGTCCTGACCGTGCTGGAATAGAGAGTGAGATAGTGTCATCACAGCCCTCTGTCCTGACCGTGCTGGACTAGAGAGTGAGATAGTGTCATCACAGCCCTCTGTCCTGACCGTGCTGGAATAGAGAGTGAGATAGTGTCATCACAGCCCTCTGTCCTGACCGTGCTGGACTAGAGAGTGAGATAGTGTCATCACAGCCCTCTGTCCTGACCGTGCTGGAATAGAGAGTGAGATAGTGTCATCACAGCCCTCTGTCCTGACTGTGCTGGAATAGAGAGTGAGATAGTGTCATCACAGCCCTCTGTCCTGACCGTGCTGGAATAGAGAGTGAGATAGTGTCATCACAGCCCTCTGTCCTGACCGTGCTGGACTAGAGAGTGAGATAGTGTCATCACAGCCCTCTGTCCTGACCGTGCTGGAATAGAGAGTGAGATAGTGTCATCACAGCCCTCTGTCCTGACCGTGCTGGAATAGAGAGTGAGATAGTGGAGCTGCGGGCACATGACACATTGCAAGGTGAACTAAGATCAGGCGTTACCTGTTTCTGGAGAAAACACAAAAAGGTGACATCGTGTTTTGTCAGCACTTATTCACGGGAAGAAACATTTTCAAAACATTTTTGATGTTTTTTATTTAACCAGTTGAGTCAATTATGAACAAATTTTTATTTAAAATGATTGTCTACCCCGAACAAACCTTCCCCTAAGCCGGATGACGCTGGGCCAACTCCCGATCAAGGCTGGTTGTGATACAGCACGGGATTGAACCAGGGTCTGTAGTGATACCTCTAGCACTGCAATGCCTTAGACCGCTGTGCCACTCAGGAGCACAACGATGAACATTGTGAAACAAAAACATAGAAACAGACTAACCAATGCACACCTGGATTGCCTCACGAGGATAGCGAAAAACTGACTATACATTTACAATGAATTATATTTCGCTCATCATGAGGTAACCCTTAAAATGGATCTTATACATGCGATGTTGCCTGATTTGATGTGTGTACGTAGATATTTGTGATGTGCTGTACATCAAATCAATTGCACGTGCTCTGTTGCTCTGACGTTGCTCTCAAATTGATAATTGATCATATTGGAAGGAAAAGTACTACAAATGAAGGCTCTGTGAGGCCCACTGAATGATTGTCTCAACCCAAAGTGGCCCCCACTTACAAAAACAAAAACAAGTGAGTAACACCGGTCAATATGCACGAGGCATATACAGTATAGCCAAAGAGAAAGAGCCCATCTAGCTAGTAACATAAGCATTTCGCTGCACCTGCTATAACACCTGTAAATCTGTGTTACGCGACCAATAAACGTTGATTTGATCTACATAACAGAGATGATGATTCTATATTCTGGACTCGTAAAACGTTGAAATCGTCACAGATGCTCAATGAAGAAAAAAAAACAGAAGGCATGAAATTCACTTCCATAGCCGAGAGTGTTTTCTGTCATGCTATTGTTCTGTCATACAGCCCTCAGAGTAAGACAGTATTGTAGCGTTGACAAATCTCCCCTGTGTTTTCCCAGTACTTTATTAAGTGGTATACCGGTATGTGTCATGGGTCGGTATGTGTCATGGGTCGGTGATGTGTCATGGGTCGGTGATGTGGAAAAGGGAAACTAGGTGAGGGAAGTAGTCGCTATTCTAGTACCTCTTTCACAACTATAGGAGCATAGAAATAGAATGAATAGAACAGGCTTGGAAGCTCTAACCCTGGTAATATGACCGGTAACCTCATGGGTACACTCTCAGATTATACTTTGATGATTGTCCCCATGGAGAAGTAACCACTAGTACCTGTTTCAGAACAATAGGGCTGTGTCTCATTACATCCAACTTTTACACTACTTAGGGCCTGATTCCGATTTAGATATTGATACCTTTCCTATGCACGCCTTTCCTAGACAAGCCTTTCCTACAAACACCTTTCCTACACAAGCCTTTCCTAGACACGCCTTTCCTAGACAAGCCTTTCCTAGACAAGCCTTTTCTACACACACCTTTCCTAGACACGCCTTTCCTAGACAAGCCTTTCCTACACACACCTTTCCTAGACACGCCTTTCCTAGACAAGCCTTTCCTACACACACCTTTCCTAGACAAGCCTTTCCTACACACACCTTTCCTAGACACGCCTTTCCTAGACACGCCTTTCCTACACACGCCTTTCCTAGACACGCCCTTCCTAGACACGCCTTTCCTACACACACCTTTCCTAGACACGCCTTTCCTAGACACGCCTTGTGTCTACAGATACACCGTATTAATGAAGGTGGGTTGGAGGATTGTCTTCATATCATTAATATGGTGTATCTATGGACACGCCTCCAACACAACTCCATTAATATGGTGTATCTATGGACACGCCTCCAACACACCTCCATTAATATGGTGTATCTGTAGACACGCCTCCAAAACACCTCCATTAATATGGTGTATCTGTAGACACGCCTCCAACACACCTCCATTAATATGGTGTATCTGTAGACACGCCTCCAACACACCTCCATTAATATGGTGTATCTGTAGACACGCCTCCACCACACCTCCATTAATATGGTGTATCTGTAGACACGCCTCCAACACACCTCCATTAATATGGTGTATCTGTAGACACGCCTCCAACACACCTTCATTAATATGGTGTATCTGTAGACACGCCTCCAACACACCTCCATTAATATGGTGTATCTGTAGACACGCCTCCACCACACCTCCATTAATATGGTGTATCTGTAGACACGCCTCCACCACACCTCCATTAATATGGTGTATCTGTAGACACGCCTCCAACACACCTCCATTAATATGGTGTATCTGTAGACACGCCTCCAACACACCTCCATTAATATGGTGTATCTATAGACACGCCTCCAACACACCTCCATTAATATGGTGTATCTGTAGACACGCCTCCAACACACCTCCATTAATATGGTGTATCTGTAGACACGCCTCCAACACACCTCCATTAATATGGTGTATCTGTAGACACGCCTCCAACACACCTCCATTAATATGGTGTATCTGTAGACACGCCTCCAACACACCTCCATTAATATGGTGTATCTATGGACACGCCTCCAACACACCTCCATTAATATGGTGTATCTGTAGACACGCCTCCAACACACCTCCATTAATATGGTGTATCCGTAGACACGCCTCCAACACACCTCCATTAATATGGTGTATCTGTAGACACGCCTCCAACACACCTCCATTAATATGGTGTATCTATAGACACGCCTCCAACACACCTCCATTAATATGGTGTATCTGTAGACACGCCTCCACCACACCTCCATTAATATGGTGTATCTGTAGACACGCCTCCAACACACCTCCATTAATATGGTGTATCTATAGACACGACTCCAACACACCTCCATTAATATGGTGTATCTGTAGACACGCCTCCAACACACCTCCATTAATATGGTGTATCTATAGACACGCCTCCAACACACCTCCATTAATATGGTGTATCTGTAGACACGCCTCCACCACACCTTAATTTATTCGATCTCCCCCCCCAACCGAATCGCGGGTAAATAGCATGCTATTCTCATGCTTAAGTTCAAGGTCAGCATACGCGTAGAGAGAAAAGAGAATAAAAAAGGAATTACGCTCCATATACTCGCCCTTAACCCGGGTCGGGAATCGGCCCCTTAGTGCGCTACTGAAGACCATGGCCCATGGGGCTACAGTCAAAAGTAGTGCACTATATTGGGGTTATAGGGGGCCACTTTGAACACAGACTAGGAGTTGCCTAATTAAGCAATAAGGCCAGAGGAGGTGTGGCAAATGGCCGATATACCGCGGCTAAGGGATGTTTTAAGCACGACGCAACGTGGAGTGCCTTGACACTGCCCTTCGCCGTGGTATATTGGCCATATACCAAAAACCCCCGAGGTGCCTTATTGCTGTTATAAACTGGTTACCAGTGTAATTAGAGCAGTAAAAAATAAAATGTTTTGTCATACCCGTGGTATACGGTCTGATTTACCACGGCTGTCAGCCAATCAGCATTCAGAGCTTGAACCACCCAGTTTATAATTGCGAATACTCTCCCTCTATTGTACTCACAGCTGAGTTGACGCTGTTCGACTGCACCATATTTACATTGTGAACGTACCAACCGACCATCTGTTCAGAGAGTTTCTGATAGAGGGGGGGTTGGATATATAAATGAGTTCATTGTGGTAAGGTTATATGTCCTTCTGTAGCATTCAAAACAAGTACTGGAGAGCCAATGTTGTGTCTGATTATGAGGGGGTTCAAAGGAAAGGCTCTGGGATGGCCCGGGGATGCATGTTGTGTAGGAAACTATGCAGATGACTGTGCTCAGACCATCTGAGTAAAACCACAAGGTGAAACGGAACCCCTTATCAACTGAAAGACCACAGACGGACCACTGTGTGAAGGTCAAATGACTTCTGAACCCCATGAACACAGAACAACACACAAACGTTCATATTTTCAAATCAACTTTTTATTTATTTATTAAAGATAATATATTTAAAAAAATTGACGTGAATGCAAAAGCTGATAATAAATTAAACGCTCTGTTTGCAGACACTGGGGAAGGAGGAGGGTGGAGGGGGGGGGTCATCCTCAGGAGGCCATCTGTTAAGAGGAGGGGGGGGGGGGGGCAGCAGGAGGGAGTGGTTGGAGGGGGTACCCTGGCTTCCACTGGGACGTCTGTCCTAGAGACAGCTGAACCAAATCCCACTGCACCAGCTGTGGGGAATTAAGGCTAAAATAACCAATGGGGAAGAAGACAGGACGACTGGGGGCGGTTTCACTGCTTCTCAACAATGAAGGCTATCTTGTCAGAGTCAATACACACATGGACGCGTACTGGCTTCTCCAAACGTATGTCCCAAACGCCACCCTATTCCCTATATAGTGCACTACTTTTAACCAGAGCCCTATTCCCTATATAGTGCACTACTTTAGACCAGAGCCCTATGGAACCCTATTCCCTATATAGTGCACTACTTTTAACCAGAGCCTGTAGGGACTAGGGTGCCATATTGGATACAGACCCAACTGTCTCTGAGCTGTTCTTTAACAGTGTTGCCCGTTGACTGTGGGTGTCAACTGGTAATCTACACGTCATTGTTCAAAAGATGCAGATTATTATATCAGAGAGAAACTGTAAACACTCCACTGTTTATACAGTACACGTACATCCCTGCGTCGAGCGCGTGAGAGACCTAAAAAGTGTCAGCGGTTGGAAGCCTGCGCCAGGATTTCATCTCCCTGTTGAGGAAACAACAACAACAAAAAATACATAACATTAGTGCGCATAATCGCCATGATCACAAGTGAAGCTTAAATGAATACATTAAAAATGTCATATGTTTCACTTTTGCTTTCAATCATCGTAAATGTAATAACACAAGGTTCATCTGGCTGGAACAGAAGATAAGCATAGAAACCACTCAACCTAAATTACAGGAGAAATTCCTTCTTAATCACATTTAGGATATCTCAACATGTTTTGATCACAGAGGGGAGTTACTAGGATTTATGTGTGGATGTTGAAATGTTTTGTACTACAGTACGCAACATCAGCAGGCCTTCCTTATACGTACAGATGTAGGATTTTAATTTGAGACAGTTTGCTACAGCGGGAAAATAATCCTGCAGCAATAGCAAACGTGAAATATCAGCAAGAAACGGGCGATCAAATTAAGATCCTACATCAGTAAACCAAAGCTCCTGGTCGAAAGTAGTGCACTACATAAGGAATAGGGTGCCATTTGGACCTAACGATGAAGCAGATGATTCAACACAAGGTGAGGATTACTTACACGTTGCCACAACCAGGCACGAGACTCTCTTGATGCTGTGGTTTTGTCAGACTGAATTTCCTGAGGAAGGCCGGAAATTTCAGCATTTTTCTAGAGCGCTTCGACGTAGGGCTGAGAGGATGAAGGGGGGAGAGAGAGAGAGAGAGAGAGAGAGAGAGAGAGAGAGAGAGAGAGAGAGAGAGAGAGAGCGAGAGAGAGAGAGAGAGAGAGAGAGAGAGGCAGAGAGAGATTTGGTGAGTAACAGGAACAGACCAAAGACAGTGTAGGAAGTGTAGTCACGTTCGGTATTTGCCGTTAGGACATTGTTTGTGGTTAAAGGGGTATTATTGTTATGCAGTATTATTGTGTCATCACGATACTGTTTGCAGCCTGGATACTGGTCACCATCTATGGGCAAACAAACACATGTGTTTCTAAATATCCAGACCCCTCTATTATGACACTGAGGATAGGGGCATGCCGGTCCGGAGGGCAAGACAGAGGATTTTCAAGATTTAAGTGAACAGAGGTGTGTGTGTGTGTGTGTGTGTGTGTGTGTGTGTGTGTGTGTGTGTGTGTGTGTGTGTGTGTGTGTGTGTGTGTGTGTGTGTGTGTGTGTGTGTGTGTGTGTGTGTGTGTGTGTGTGTGTGTGTGTGTGTGTGTGTGTGTGTGTGTGTGTGTGTGTGTGTGTGTGAGAGAGAGAGAGAATGTGTGTGTTTGTGCGTGTGTGTGTGTGAGAGAGAGAATGTGTGTGTTTGTGTTTTTACGGATAATACTAATCTATAGTTCTCTAGTTTACTAGAGTTTACTTGTTGTAGTTTTCTATAATAAACTGTAATATTCTATAATAAGTACTGCAGTATTCTACATTAAACTGTAGTATTCTATAATATGTACTGTTGTATTCTATAGTAAACTGTAGTATTATATAGTAAACTGCAGTATTCTATAGTAAACTGTAGTATTCTATAGTAAGTACTGTAGTATTCTATAGTAAACTGTAGTATTCTATAGTAAGTACTGTAGTATTCTATAGTAAGTACTGAAGTATTCTATAGTAAGTACTGTAGTATTCTATGGCAAACTGTAGTATTCTATTGTTTAACTATAGTTTTCTATAGTAAGTACTGTAGTGTTCTATAGTAAGTACTGTAGTATTCTATAGTAAGTACTGTAGTATTCTATAGTAAACTATAGTATTCTATAGTAAGTACTGTAGTATTCTATAGCAAACTGTCGAATTCTATAGTAAGTACTGTATTATTCTATAGTAAACTATAGTATTCTATAGTAAGTACTGTTGTATTCTGTAGTAAACTGTAGTATTCTACATTAAACTGTAGCATTCTATAGTAAGTACTGTAGTATTCTATAGTAAGTACTGTAGTACTCTATAGTAAGTACTGTAGTATTCTATAGTAAGTACTCTAGTATTCTATAGTAAGTACTCTAGTATTCTATAGTAAGTACTGTAGTATTCTTATTACATTGTTGTATTTGTTCATGTGGGTCAAGTGAAGAAGGCTCACCATTCTGCCTGTGAGGAGGCCTGTGTCTGTCTGTCAGCCTCCACTCTCTCCTCCTCCTCTTCTTCCTTCACCTCCTCCTCCTCCTCTTCTTCCTTCACCTCCTCCTCCTCTTCTTTGCTCTCAGGTATGTATTCCCAGAGGCGTGAGTTGACCCACAGCGCCTCCTGAAGGCTGAGGCCGCGCCCTACACAGGTGGTCTGGCGGCACAGCGGGCAGCACACGGTGACCATGTCACTCTTGGGCTGGGACATGGTCTCTAAGCAGGTGGCACAGAAGGTGTGTCTACAGTGGAGCACCCGGGGGATCCGATCCTGACGGGAGTAGGGCTGATAACACACCCCACACTCCCTGTCCTCACACAGAACCATGGTCGGGCCGGACAGCGATAGCTGGACCTGGACTGGAAGAGCCTGGGTGGAGCAGCAAGACTGGAGTACTGGGGTTGGCGGGCCTACCTGGCTGGAGGAATGGAGGCCACGAAGGCTTATCTGTCGGTGGTTAGGCGGTAGGCCTGGCAAGGATACCTGGACCTGAGAAAGCCTGGTCTGGAGGGGCCCGGGTATAGGCTGCAGAGACTGGAGCACTGGGTAGCAGGGCTGGACCAAGAGATACTGGAAATCTAACTAGATACTGGACACCTAACTAGATAAGGGACACCTAACTAGATACTGGACACCTAACTAGATACTGGACACCTAACTAGGCCGGCACTTAAACCAGGTGGGGAGAAGACACAGATTACCTGGCTGGATGGGTATGTCTGTCTGTCTGTCTGTCTGTCTGTCTGTCTGTCTGTCTGTCTGTGTGAGAGGAAGAGGAGTCGCTGGGGAGATGGAGGTACTGCTGGGCCGGCAGAAGTTGGGCTAATGATTATTGTGTCCAGGTTTGTTTATTTTGTTATACAGTTCTTCTCGGGTCCTCTCTCTGTGGTTAAAAACAAATCCAAATCAAATCAAATCAAATGTATTTATATAGCCCTTCGTACATCAGCTGATATCTCAAAGTGCTGTACAGAAACCCAGCCTAAAACCCCCAAACAGCAAGCAATGCAGGTGTAGAAGATGTATCAGCCATGACATCCTTTTCATTCAGAGATATACAAAATGACTGACACAACTTAAAAGTGTGTATGTCCATAAACAGTTACAAAAAGTTTTAGGTCTAAGAGGTTGTCACTCTCACATAAAACGTTAGTTAAATATTAAAGTTCTCGCTAATAAGTTTACAAGGTTTAATCTTTAAATCTTCAATTAGCTAATTAATTGTTACAAAAAAAATATATCATGACCATTTCTGTTCAAAATGAACATTACACTAAAATTAAACTTCTAAATCAATCCAAAAAAAAAGGCTACTTTTAAAATAAAATGTACTTACACTTAAATATGAAGGAATATTCCAGAAGGTTAAAGTGATGGTCCTGTAGTTGTTATATGATAGAGAGATAGAAACAGAAAGACAGACTCTACTGCCTGCCTCCTTTTCAGTGTGTCTGTGTGTTGAGGGGGCAGTTTTGGGTTGTCTCTTTTCTAAGGGCAGGCCCAACCGGCACAGCAGCTGTGGCAGCCAGGGGATGGCCTGCCTGCTGCCTGCCTGCCTGTGTGAAGGTTTACTAGCAGCCCGGAGGGGAGGAGGGGTGACTGGGCTGAAAGCTGTCTGACTGGCTGGGAGCTCACTCCCTTTGTTTAGGGTGCCTGACAGTGGGTGGTGGAGGGGGAGGGAATCCTTTTTGAGTTCAAATACTTACTGTTCAATTCTAATATTTTTTGTCGTTGTTGTTTTGTGTTTTTAATTGTTTATTAGCCTTGCTTTGGCAATGTAAACATTTGTTTCCCATTCCAATAAAGCACATTTCAATTGAAAGAGAGAGATTATTTCACCATTATGGCCTATTTATTGCCTTACCTCCCTAATCTTACTACATTTGCACACACTGTATGTAGATTTTTATATTGTGTTATTGACTGTACATTTGTTTATCCCATGTGTATCCCAAAATGTAACCCTAAATCCAAAGACTTATTTTCTCTATCTGCAGCAGAAATTGGGCTGATTATTGTGTCCCAGCTTGTTATTTTGCTGTTCTTGTCTCTGTGGTTAAAAAGATTCCGATACAGCTGTCTCAGTCATTATATCCTTTACATCGTTTGAGATGAACGTATGAGTCTGATTTATATCGTATCTGGACTGAAAAGAAGGGCTCGTCCGGGATTTGAACCCGGGACCTCTCGCACCCAAAGCGAGAATCATACCCCTAGACCAACGAGCCACGATAAAAAGGGAATAACATTTTACAAGATATAGATAGGTAACTAACTATACCTTCATTTTAAGATTGATTGGATACCACATATGGCACGGATTGGATACCACAAATGGCACTATTTAAATAACATCCGCAGACGTATTAGTTAACGTCATTTGGATGTAACAAACGTTAAAGTAACAAAAAAAAAAAAACAGGGCTCGTCCGGGATTTGAACCCGGGACCTCTCGCACCCGAAGCGAGAATCATACCCCTAGACCAACGAGCCGCGTGCACTGGCAGGTGACATTTTGACGTTATAAGTGACTACAATACAACAGCAAACCATTATTTTAAACCTGCAATTCCGAGTATATAAAGCATTTCTAAATGCGCCAGGTAATTAGCCAAATTTTACATGTTGCATTGCTTGTTTCAGGATGGGACTAATGTGTTACCGAAACGTTTGCTGGCTAACTAACTAGCTTAGCCAACGTTATCACATACGTTACCGTTAGCTTTACATGCCAGCATAGCTTCAACTCACAACTTGGCTAGCTATCCATCTAGCTACTGTAGCTAGCTAACTATATAGCTATCTAGTTAACTAGCTAGCTAACTAACTATCTAGCTACTGTATCTATCTATCTAGCTACTGTAGCTAGCTCCCTGTCTAGCCAACTAGCTACTGTATCTAGCTAACTATATAGCAACTGTAGCTAGCTAACTATCTAGCTACTGTATCTATCTAACTATCTAGCTACTGTATCTAGCTATCTGTATAGCTACTGTATCTAGCTATCTATCTAGCTACTGTATATAGCTACTGGATCTAGCTATCTAACTATCTAGCTACTGTATCTAGCTAACTATATAGCTACTGTAGCTAGCTAACTATCTAGCTATCTATCTAGCTACTGTATCTATCTAACTATCTAGCTACTGTATCTAGCTACTGTATCTAGCTATCTATGTAGCTAACTATCTAGCTACTTTATCTAGCTACTGTATCTATCTAACTATCTAGCTACTGTATCTAGCTACTGTATCTAGCTATCTATGTAGCTAACTATCTAGCTACTGTATCTAGCTATCTATCTAGCTACTGTATCTAGCTATCTATCTAGCTATTGTAGCTAGCTAACAATCTAGCTAACTATCTAACTACTGTATCTAGCTAACTATCTATCTATCCAGCTACTGTATCTATCTATCTAGCTACTGTATCTAGCTAACTATCTAGCTATTGTATCTAGCTATCTATCTAGCTACTGTATCTAGCTATCTATCTAGCTAACTATCTAGCTACTGTATCTAGCTAACTATCAAGCTTTTGCATCTAGCTACTGTATCTAGCTAACTATCTAGCTAACTCTATCCCAGAATGCCCTGCGGGGGGGGGGAACGGACTGTAAACACAACAGTTGTTATATCCCAGAATGCCCTGCGGGGGGGAACGCACTGTAAACGCAACAGTTGTTATCCAGAGCTCACTAGTAGCCACTAGCTGCTATCTGACGTTACCAGGCCTTGCTATTTCTGTGAGTATCATCATATATTAGTATAATAATCGATTATCTCATGTTTTCACACGTGTAAGTTACAGCAAATTAATCTAATATCCTATATTGACATGAATGTTATGACTACGGATACAACGTTAATAAATTCATAGCTAGTTATTAAGTGTCTCTAGTTTTTTTTGTCGTTAACAGTCAAGCTAGCTAACCAAGTTGCTAGCTCGTTTAGTGGCTAACAAGCGAATGTAATGTTATACTGTCCTTGACTTACTTTAGTTAGCTAACGTTAACTAGTATAAACAACAAACAAACAAAAAACTGCATTGTCTGGCAAGCTAGCTAGCTGACAGTCAATACATTTAGATACAATCTGGTTGGCTAACAAGTTTGTTGATAAGCTGGCGTAGTGGCCTGCATGATCAAAACACTGCAGACAGTACTGATGATGGACTGCTAACTGATAGCTATCTAACTGTCGCTCGTGTAAGTGAATTTCAAAGTAGCTTCCCAGTCCTAATCACGAGTCATACATTCATTGTTTTATTTACAGGGACCATGTAGCTAAGTGGATGCCGGTTAGAAGCCAATTACTAGAGATGGATGCCTTTTTGGGATCTCTGCAAGACCATGACGTGAGGTGAGACCAGATACGAGCAGCTACCTTTAGTTCTAATAGGAGTAACAATGCATTGGAAGATATCTATGTTGTTGTTGTTTTTTTTAAGACCTCAAGCGTTTCAGAAAATAAATGTTGTCCTGCTCCGCCCTTCCCAGCTCTGTCCTCACGTCCTGTGAGCCCGAGCTGCAGGAGCTGATGAGACAAATAGACATCATGGTGAACCATAAGAGGACGGAGTGGGAGGCAGAGATCCATGCCATGGAGCTGCGTCTGCACAGCGGAGAAGAGGAGCTCCTCTCAGCCAGAAACCTCATAGACCAAAGGAACTCAGAGGTACGGTTGTGCATAGATATTATTGTTGTTGTTATTGTTGTTATTGTAAGATTTGTATTTATTTTCTAACAATACAAAACACATACAAACATTATGCAAAGGCGGACAACGAGCATCACCCATCTCCAGACTCCCCCTGCTCACACCCCCATCTCCAGACTCCCCCTGCTCACACCCCCATCCCCAGACTCCCCCTGGTCACACCCCCATCCCCAGACTCCCCCTGGTCACACCCCCATCCCCAGACTCCCCCTGGTCACACCCCGATCCCCAGACTCCCCCTGCTCACACCCCCATCCCCAGACTCCCCCTGCTCACACCCCCATCCCCAGACTCCCCCTGCTCACACCCCCATCCCCAGACTCCCCCTGCTCACACCCCCATCCCCAGACTCCCCCTGCTCACACCCCCATCCCCAGACTCCCCCTGGTCACACCCCCATCCCCAGACTCCCCCTGGTCACACCCCCATCCCCAGACTCCCCCTGGTCACACCCCCATCCCCAGACTCCCCCTGCTCACACCCCCATCCCCAGACTCCCCCTGGTCACACCCCCATCCCCAGACTCCCCCTGGTCACACCCCCATCCCCAGACTCCCCCTGGTCACACCCCCATCCCCAGACTCCCCCTGGTCACACCCCCATCCCCAGACTCCCCCTGGTCACACCCCCATCCCCAGACTCCCCCTGGTCACACCCCCATCCCCAGACTCCCCCTGCTTCCACCCCCATCCCCAGACTCCCCCTGCTCCCACCCCCATCCCCAGACTCCCCCTGGTCACACCCCCACCCCCAGACTCCCCCTGGTCACACCCCCATCCCCAGACTCCCCCTGGTCACACCCCCATCTCCAGACTCCCCCTGCTCACACCCCCATCCCCAGACTCCCCCTGCTCACACCCCCATCCCCAGACTCCCCCTGGTCACACCCCCATCTCCAGACTCCCCCTGCTCACACCCCCATCTCCAGACTCCCCCTGCTCACACCCCCATCCCCAGACTCCCCCTGCTCACACCCCCATCCCCAGACTCCCCCTGCTCACACCCCCATCTCCAGACTCCCCCTGCTCACACCCCCATCTCCAGACTCCCCCTGCTCACACCCCCATCTCCAGACTCCCCCTGCTCACACCCCCATCCCCAGACTCCCCCTGGTCACACCCCCATCTCCAGACTCCCCCTGGTCACACCCCCATCTCCAGACTCCCCCTGCTCACACCCCCATCCCCAGACTCCCCCTGCTCACACCCCCATCCCCAGACTCCCCCTGCTCACACCCCCATCTCCAGACTCCCCCTGCTCACACCCCCATCTCCAGACTCCCCCTGCTCACACCCCCATCTCCAGACTCCCCCTGCTCACACCCCCATCTCCAGACTCCCCCTGCTCACACCCCCATCTCCAGACTCCCCCTGCTCACACCCCCATCTCCAGACTCCCCCTGCTCACACCCCCATCTCCAGACTCCCCCTGCTCACACCCCCATCTCCAGACTCCCCCTGCTCACACCCCCATCTCCAGACTCCCCCTGCTCACACCCCCATCTCCAGACTCCCCCTGCTCACACCCCCATCTCCAGACTCCCCCTGCTCACACCCCCATCTCCAGACTCCCCCTGCTCACACCCCCATCTCCAGACTCCCCCTGCTCACACCCCCATCTCCAGACTCCCCCTGCTCACACCCCCATCTCCAGACTCCCCCTGCTCACACCCCCATCTCCAGACTCCCCTTGCTCACACCCCCATCTCCAGACTCCCCCTGCTCACACCCCCATCCCCAGACTCCCCCTGCTCACACCCCCATCCCCAGACTCCCCCTGCTCACACCCCCATCTCCAGACTCCCCCTGCTCACACCCCCATCTCCAGACTCCCCCTGCTCACACCCCCATCTCCAGACTCCCCCTGCTCACACCCCCATCTCCAGACTCCCCCTGCTCACACCCCCATCTCCAGACTCCCCCTGCTCACACCCCCATCTCCAGACTCCCCCTGCTCACACCCCCATCTCCAGACTCCCCCTGCTCACACCCCCATCTCCAGACTCCCCCTGCTCACACCCCCATCTCCAGACTCCCCCTGCTCACACCCCCATCTCCAGACTCCCCCTGCTCACACCCCCATCTCCAGACTCCCCCTGCTCACACCCCCATCTCCAGACTCCCCCTGCTCACACCCCCATCTCCAGACTCCCCTTGCTCACACCCCCATCTCCAGACTCCCCCTGCTCACACCCCCATCTCCAGACTCCCCCTGCTCACACCCCCATCTCCAGACTCCCCCTGCTCACACCCCCATCTCCAGACTCCCCCTGCTCACACCCCCATCCCCAGACTCCCCCTGCTCACACCCCCATCCCCAGACTCCCCCTGCTCACACCCCCATCCCCAGACTCCCCCTGCTCACACCCCCATCCCCAGACTCCCCCTGCTCACACCCCCATCCCCAGACTCCCCCTGCTCACACCCCCATCCCCAGACTCCCCCTGCTCACACCCCCATCCCCAGACTCCCCCTGCTCACACCCCCATCCCCAGACTCCCCCTGGTCACACCCCCATCCCCAGACTCCCCCTGGTCACACCCCCATCCCCAGACTCCCCCTGCTCACACCCCCATCCCCAGACTCCCCCTGGTCACACCCCCATCCCCAGACTCCCCCTGGTCACACCCCCATCCCCAGACTCCCCCTGGTCACACCCCCATCCCCAGACTCCCCCTGGTCACACCCCCATCCCCAGACTCCCCCTGGTCACACCCCCATCCCCAGACTCCCCCTGGTCACACCCCCATCCCCAGACTCCCCCTGGTCACACCCCCATCCCCAGACTCCCCCTGGTCACACCCCCATCCCCAGACTCCCCCTGCTCCCACCCCCATCCCCAGACTCCCCCTGGTCACACCCCCATCCCCAGACTCCCCCTGGTCACACCCCCATCCCCAGACTCCCCCTGGTCACACCCCCATCCCCAGACTCCCCCTGGTCACACCCCCATCTCCAGACTCCCCCTGCTCACACCCCCATCCCCAGACTCCCCCTGCTCACACCCCCATCCCCAGACTCCCCCTGGTCACACCCCCATCTCCAGACTCCCCCTGCTCACACCCCCATCTCCAGACTCCCCCTGCTCACACCCCCATCCCCAGACTCCCCCTGCTCACACCCCCATCCCCAGACTCCCCCTGCTCACACCCCCATCCCCAGACTCCCCCTGCTCACACCCCCATCTCCAGACTCCCCCTGCTCACACCCCCATCTCCAGACTCCCCCTGCTCACACCCCCATCCCCAGACTCCCCCTGGTCACACCCCCATCTCCAGACTCCCCCTGGTCACACCCCCATCTCCAGACTCCCCCTGCTCACACCCCCATCTCCAGACTCCCCCTGCTCACACCCCCATCCCCAGACTCCCCCTGCTCACACCCCCATCCCCAGACTCCCCCTGCTCACACCCCCATCCCCAGACTCCCCCTGCTCACACCCCCATCTCCAGACTCCCCCTGCTCACACCCCCATCTCCAGACTCCCCCTGCTCACACCCCCATCTCCAGACTCCCCCTGCTCACACCCCCATCTCCAGACTCCCCCTGCTCACACCCCCATCTCCAGACTCCCCCTGCTCACACCCCCATCCCCAGACTCCCCCTGCTCACACCCCCATCTCCAGACTCCCCCTGCTCACACCCCCATCTCCAGACTCCCCCTGCTCACACCCCCATCCCCAGACTCCCCCTGCTCACACCCCCATCTCCAGACTCCCCCTGGTCACACCCCCATCCCCAGACTCCCCCTGGTCACACCCCCATCCCCAGACTCCCCCTGGTCACACCCCCATCCCCAGACTCCCCCTGCTCCCACCCCCATCCCCAGACTCCCCCTGCTCACACCCCCATCCCCAGACTCCCCCTGGTCACACCCCCATCCCCAGACTCCCCCTGGTCACACCCCCATCTCCAGACTCCCCCTGCTCACACCCCCATCCCCAGACTCCCCCTGCTCACACCCCCATCCCCAGACTCCCCCTGGTCACACCCCCATCTCCAGACTCCCCCTGCTCACACCCCCATCCCCAGACTCCCCCTGCTCACACCCCCATCCCCAGACTCCCCCTGCTCACACCCCCATCTCCAGACTCCCCCTGCTCACACCCCCATCTCCAGACTCCCCCTGCTCACACCCCCATCTCCAGACTCCCCCTGCTCACACCCCCATCTCCAGACTCCCCCTGCTCACACCCCCATCCCCAGACTCCCCCTGCTCACACCCCCATCCCCAGACTCCCCCTGCTCACACCCCCATCCCCAGACTCCCCCTGGTCACACCCCCATCCCCAGACTCCCCCTGGTCACACCCCCATCCCCAGACTCCCCCTGGTCACACCCCCATCCCCAGACTCCCCCTGGTCACACCCCCATCCCCAGACTCCCCCTGGTCACACCCCCATCCCCAGACTCCCCCTGCTCCCACCCCCATCCCCAGACTCCCCCTGCTCCCACCCCCATCCCCAGACTCCCCCTGGTCACACCCCCATCCCCAGACTCCCCCTGGTCACACCCCCATCCCCAGACTCCCCCTGGTCACACCCCCATCCCCAGACTCCCCCTGCTTACACCCCCATCTCCAGACTCCCCCTGCTCACACCCCCAGAGCACCTATTGGTAGATGGGCAAAAATTAAAAACAAAGCAGACATTGAATATCCCTTTGTGGTTGAATCTGTGTTTGAAATTCACTGCTGGACTGAGGGACCTTACAGATAATTGTATGTGTGGGGTACAGAGATGAGGGACCTTACAGATAATTGTAGGTGTGGGGTACAGAGATGAGGGACCTTACAGATAATTGTATGTGTGGGGTACAGAGATGAGGTAGTCATTCAAAAATCATGTTGAACACTATTATTGCACACAGAGTGAGTCCATGCAACTTATTATGTGACTCGTTAAGCACATTTTTACTCCTGAACTTATTTAGGCTTGACATAAACAAAGGGGTTGAATACTTAACGACTCAAGACATTTCAACTTTGCATTTTTTATTATTTTGTAAAATAAAAAAAATAAATACACATAATTCCACTTTGACATTATTGGGTATTGTGTGTAGATCAGTTACAACATCTTAATTTAATCTATTTTAAATTCAGGCTGTAACACAACAAAATGTGGGGAAAAGTCAAGGGGTTTGAATACTTTCTGAAGGCAGTATATATAATTTCTGTTTTAACTCCTGATGTCTCACTCCTTGCCTTTTATACCCTGTGGAAGATGTACAAAGTGACAGTGGCTATAGTTTCACTGTTAGACCTGCAGAACACTGGCTGTCGGTTGTTGAAAGTGGTAGTGGGGAAAGAGCTGATGCAGGTGAACTAGACTGAGTGGCTATGTGGAAGTAGAATTGCAAAACTCCTCTTAACTTTCCCCAAATTCTCCAGTTTTCTAGAAATCCTGTTTTAGAAGATTATTGGAATAAGCAAAACAATAAAATACATTGGAATCCTTCAACCAGGATTTCTGGAAAACCTGCAAATTCGAGGAAAGTTAGATTTTTTTGCAGCCTTATGTGCGAGGCAAGCTTTTCTGCTGCATGTAAACGTGAGCGTTCAGCTTTCCGTCAGTCTCCGTCAACTTAAGGTGTGGGGCCTAAAACTGAGCTTGAATGCTAATCTCCCAGAAGAAACACCCTAATGGAATGAACTGCGACGGCTGTCATGTTGTCGGTGAGAAACTTACACTAGAGATGGGCGCGATACAGCAAGACGCAACATTGGAACAATTCTGTGACTACTACAAGTTTGGTGTAATTTAACATGCATTGCTGCACGACAGTGTTTGTTCCTAAAGTGTGTTTTGTAGCTGTGAATGCAGCCTGCCTACCAGGTTCTCTTGACACGAGCCTGTTTATCTTCCCACAGGTTGGGTTGCTCCGCAAGCAGCTAAATGAGGTCCAGACAGGGAAGCAAGAGCTGGTCGTTAAATATGAGGAACAACTGCAGCGTGTCAAAGATGAGGTACGTTAGTGAGCGTTTTAGTGCAACGCAAAGACGGTGGCGGTCTGTCCGTTAGTCTGTCTACCTATCTGTCGGTCAGTCTGTCTACCCATCTGTCAGTCTGTCTGTCAGTCTGTCCGTCAGTCTGTCTACCTATCTGTCAGTCTGTCCGTCAGTCTGTCTACCTATCTGTCAGTCTGTCTGCCTATCTGTCAGTCTGTCCGTCAGTCTGTCTACCTATCTTTCAGTCTGTCTGCCTATCTGTCAGTCTGTTCGTCAGTCTGTCCGTCAGTCTGTCAACCTATCTGTCTGTCCGTCAGTCTGTCTACCTATCTGTCTGTCCGTCTGTCTACCTGTCTGTCAACCTATCTGTCAGTCTGTCCGTCAGTCTGTCAACCTATCTGTCTGTCCGTCAGTCTGTCTACCCATCTGTCAGTCTGTCTGTCAGTCTGTCCGTCAGTCTGTCTACCTATCTGTCAGTCTGTCCGTCAGTCTGTCTACCTATCTGTCTGTCCGTCTGTCTACCTGTCTGTCAACCTATCTGTCTGTCTGTCAGTCTGTCAACCTATCTGTCTGTCTGTCAGTCTGTCAACCTATCTGTCTGTCCGTCAGTCTGTCTACCCATCTGTCAGTCTGTCTGTCAGTCTGTCCGTCAGTCTGTCTACCTATCTGTCAGTCTGTCCGTCAGTCTGTCTACCTATCTGTCTGTCCGTCTGTCTACCTGTCTGTCAACCTATCTGTCAGTCTGTCCGTCAGTCTGTCCGTCAGTCTGTCTGTCTGTCCGTCAGTCTGTCAACCTATCTGTCTGTCCGTCAGTCTGTCAACCTATCTGTCTGTCCGTCAGTCTGTCTACCCATCTGTCAGTCTGTCTGTCAGTCTGTCCGTCAGTCTGTCTACCTATCTGTCAGTCTGTCCGTCAGTCTGTCTACCTATCTGTCTGTCCGTCTGTCTACCTGTCTGTCAACCTATCTGTCAGTCTGTCAGTCAGTCTGTCTGTCAGTCTGTCAGTCTGTCCGTCAGTCTGTCAGTCTGTCCGTCAGTCTGTCAGTCTGTCCGTCAGTCTGTCAGTCTGTCAGTCAGTCTGTCAGTCTGTCAGTCTGTCCGTCAGTCTGTCAGTCTGTCCGTCAGTCTGTCTGTCTGTCCGTCAGTCTGTCAACCTATCTGTCTGTCCGTCAGTCTGTCTACCTGTCTGTCTGTCCGTCTGTCTACCTATTTGTCAGTATGTCCGTCAGTCTGTCCGTCTGTCTGTCCGTCTACCTATCTGTCAGTCTGTCCGTCAGGTAGACAGACAAACAGACAGACTATCTGTCAGTCTGTCCGTCAGTCTGTCTGTCCGTATGTCTACCTATCTGTCAGTCTGTCCATCAGTCTGTCCATCAGTCTGTCCATCAGTCTGTCCATCAGTCTGTCCATCAGTCTGTCCATCAGTCTGTCTGTCTGTCTGTCTGTCTGTCTGCCTATCTGTCAGTCTGTATGTCTACCTATCTGTCAGTCTGTCCATCAATCTGTCTGTCTGTCTGTCTGTCTGTCTGTCCATCAGTCTGTCTGTCTGTCTGTCTGTCTGTCTGTCTGTCTGTCTGTCTGTCTGTCTGTCTGTCTATCTGTCCATCTGTCTTTACTCTAGATTAGAGAACCAATAATAGCCATTTTCCGTATGCTCAAGGTGCTTACATAGTAGGGGTGAAACCCAGTCTAGTCCAATGTGTACAGAGAGCTGCATGAATCAAGCCACACCATTCCCATGTCTCCTCTC
Source organism: Oncorhynchus mykiss (assembly GCF_013265735.2). NCBI lineage: Eukaryota > Metazoa > Chordata > Actinopteri > Salmoniformes > Salmonidae > Oncorhynchus > Oncorhynchus mykiss. The sequence goes on along the minus strand of NC_048565.1, from coordinate 3,837,698 downwards.
TCTCTCCCTCCCTCCCTCCAGTTGTCTAAGCTAAAGCACAGCTACCAGAAGCTTCAGAGTAAACAGCTGAAGGAGTCTCGTGAAGGAGCCAAGAGCCGAGAGGAGGACCGGACAGAGGTGACCCGCCTCAATGGAAAGATAGAGGTACGGCCTGGTTCTTTTCTCAGAAGCTATGGACCAGTGTTCTCGGTGCTCCTGGACACCTCCTGATGTCCAGGATGTAGAGTACAGTATGTAGATATTTTGTCAGAGAAGGAGTGATCATCAGTTTGACCTTCTTTTAAGATCCTAACGAATAACATTATATTGGACAAGAAGGACCTGATCCTAGATCAGCGCTACTTTGAGGTGCATATTGCCCCGGATGTGCCTTTTGGCGCCCTCTGCTGTTCCCTAGCTGTGTGTTCATCCCTGACCTCTGTGTTGTGTTGACCTCTGACCTCTGTGTTGTGTTCATCCCTGACCTCTGTGTTGTGTTGACCTCTGTGTTGTGTTCATCCCTGACCTCTGTGTTGTGTTCATCCCTGACCTCTGTGTTGTGTTCATCCCTGACCTCTGTGTTGTGTTCATCCCTGACCTCTGTGTTGTGTTCATCCCTGACCTCTGTGTTGTGTTCATCCCTGACCTCTGTGTTGTGTTCATCCCTGACCTCTGTGTTGTGTTCATCCCTGACCTCTGTGTTGTGTTCATCCCTGACCTCTGTGTTGTGTTCATCCCTGACCTCTGTGTTGTGTTCATCCCTGACCTCTGTGTTGTGTTCATCCCTGACCTCTGTGTTGTGTTGACCCCTGACCTCTGTGTTGTGTTCATCCCTGACCTCTGTGTTGTGTTCATCCCTGACCTCTGTGTTGTGTTGACCCCTGACCTCTGTGTTGTGTTCATCCCTGACCTCTGTGTTGTGGTGTTCATCCCTGACCTCTGTGTTGTTTTTGACCCCTGACCTCCGTGTTGTGTTGTTCACCCCTGACCTCTGTGTTGTGTTGTTCACCCCTGACCTCTGTGTTGTGTTGTTCACCCCTGACCTTTGTGTTGTGTTGACCCCTGACCTCTGTGTTGTTATTGACCCCTGACCTCCGTGTTGTGTTCATCAGGAGTTCCGTCAGAGGTCAGCGGAGTGGGAGAACCAGAGGATGCAGTACCAGAAGCAGGTGTCGTCCTTGGAGACCCAGAGGAAGGGTCTGGCAGAGCAGTTCACTAATATGAAGGTAACTTAGCAACCAGGGACTTTACGATTTACTATATGTTGTGTTGTACAAAAAAATGTACAGATAGTTTTACATCACAATTTACAGGGTCGTGACCTTGAAGCTGATTCCCCTCTAATCTTCTATCATCACCTGTCTCATCGAGAGATGTACTTTTATTCTACATATTTTAACACTGAAGACTACTGTTGACATTAGAATTTAGGAGCCTTAAGACTTTATAGAAAAATGACCCCCCCCACCCCACTTTCAAAATATCCTGAAATGAGCTACACTCTGCTGTACCTCGTCTTCCAGTCCCAGGGTGCAGCGTGGCTACAGGACCCAGGAGGAGGGCGTGCCGGGCAGGCAGATCTGCAGAGGCTGAGGGGTCAGTTGGAGAGGGCCCAGGATACACTGCACTCCCAGGAACTGGAGCTGGAACGACTCAGACACCTCCAGGAGCAGCTGAGGGGAGAGCCCAGGAGGGGACAGCATGTAGGAGCCTGGAGGGAGGGAGGGAGGGAGGGAGGGAGGGAGGGGGAACCCGGTGCCTGTTGGCAGACCTGAGACGGACCGTTTTCTTGAAATAGACAGTCAGTGCCAGCCAGGTGCAGGTCTCTGTGATTGATGTTGTAACACAGTTGATGTTACAGTCAGGAACAGACGACGAGGTGAGACAGTGGTGTGAAATGCACGGTTGTTGTAAACCAAAGACACTGCAGATTGGTGTGAATGAAAAATAACATGGTATTATACCATAACTTATAGACTGATTCATAGACCTGCTTATAGACTGGCTTATAGACTGATTCATAAACCTGCCTATAGACTGGCTTATAGACTGATTCATAGACTGGCTTATAGACTGGCTTATAGACTGTGGGTTTGGTGTTGTAGACTGGTTCATAGACTGGCTTATAGACTGTGTGTTTAGTGTTGTAGACTGGTTCATAGACTGGCAAATAGACAGTGAGTTTGGTGTTGTAGACTGGTTCATAGACTGGCTTATAGACTGTGGGTTTAGTGTTGTAGACTGGTTCATAGACTGGCTTATAGACTGTGGGTTTGGTGTTGTAGACTGGTTCATAGACTGGCTTATAGACTGTGGGTTTGGTGTTGTAGACTGGTTCATAGACTGGCGTATAGACTGATTCATAAACCTGCTTATAGACTGGTTTATAGACTGTGGGTTTGGTGTTGTAGACTGGCTTATAGACAGTGGGTTTGGTGTTGTAGAATGGTTCATAGACTGGCTTATAGACAGTGGGTTTTGTTGTTATAGACTGATTCATAGACTGGCTTATAGACTGTGGGTTTTGTTGTTATAGACTGATTCATAGACGGTGGGTTTTGTTGTTGTAGACTGATTCATAGACTGTGGGTTTAGTGTTGTAGACTGGTTCATAGACTGGCGTATAGACTTATTCATAGACCTGCTTATAGACTGGCTTATAGACTGGCTTATAGACTGTAGGTTTGGTGTTGTAGACTGGTTCATAGACCTGCTTATAGACTGGCTTATTGACTGTAGGTTTGGTGTTGTAGACTGGTTCATAGACTGGCGTATAGAGTGATTCATAGACCTGCTTATAGACTGGCTTATAGACTGTTGGTTTGGTGTTGTAGACTGGTTCATAGACTGGCTTATAGACAGTGGGTTTGGTGTTGTAGACTGGTTCATAGACTGGCGTATAGACTGATTCATAGACCTGCTTATAGACTGGCTTATAGACTGTGGGTTTGGTTTTGTAGACTGGTTCATAGACCTGCTTATAGACTGTGGGTTTTGTTGTTGTAGACTGGTTCATAGACTGGCAAATAGACAGTGGGTTTTGGTGTTGTAGACTGATTCATAGACTGTGGGTTCACTCTGCTCCCCCCTGCAGGTGCTGACAGAGGAGAAGGAGGGGCAGAAGCAGCAGTTCTGTAATGACCTGTCCAAGCTGACCAGGGCCCTGCAGGCTAAAGAAGAAGTCATCCAGTCTCTAGAGGAGTGTCTAGGAGCCCAGGGGAGAGGTGGCTCAGGACTACAGCTCCTCAGACAGGACCTAGAGAAGACTACCACCAAGCTACACTCTGCCCAGGCCTGTGAGGTCCACCTGAAGACTGAACTGGCCAGACTCAGAGACAGGTGATCTGACTGACTGACTGGTTGACTGTGACTAAATGACTGACTGGTTGGTTGACTGACTGGCTGTCTGGCTGACTGTGACTAAATGACTGACTGGTCGGCTGACTGTGTGCCTGGTTGGTTGACTGACTGGCTGGTTGGTTGGTTGACTGACTGGCTGGTTGGTTGACTGTCTGACTGGTTGGTTGACTGACTGGCTTGTTGGTTGACTGTCTGACTGGTTGTCTGGTTAACTGTATGACTAAATTGTTGACTGGCTGACTGACTGACCGACTGACTGACTGTCTGATTGGCTGACTGTCTGATTGGCTGACTGTCTGATTGGCTGACTGTCTGACTGTCTGATTGTCTGACTGATTGACTGGTTGGCTGACTGTCTGATTGGCTGACTGTCTGATTGGCTGACTGGTTGACTGACTGTCTGATTGGCTGACTGTCTGATTGGCTGACTGATTGACTGATTGGCTGACTGTCTGATTGTCTGACTGTCTGACTGATTGACTGGTTGGCTGACTGTCTGATTGGCTGACTGGTTGGCTGACTGGCTGACTGATTGACTGGTTGGTTGACTGACTGGCTTGTTGGTTGACTGTCTGACTGGTTGTCTGGTTAACTGTATGACTAAATTGTTGACTGGCTGACTGACTGTCTGATTGGCTGACTGTCTGATTGGCTGACTGGCTGACTGACTGGTTGGCTGACTGGCTGATTGGCTGACTGACTGTCTGACTGTCTGATTGGCTGACTGATTGACTGCGCCATGTCACACTGTCTCCCACTTCATGTTTAAATTGTCTGAATAAAGTCTAGGAGCACCACGTGTGAATTGAGTTCATTTAACAACAACAACGAGATGTCGTCTTTCATTTTACAGTTGTGTTGAATTAATTGTGTTAAGGTTGAAAAGTTTACATAACGAATTGTGAAAGAATATTCCAACTAAGCGTTGTTGAATTGTGGGTCCTCTGTTTTATCGTGTAGTCAATCTGCATCCATCTGTGTCACAGTTTGGTTGATGAAGGAACAAAATCTGCTTTGTCGTCATACTGCAGCCCGGTATCAGTTTATATGCATCACAATTTAATGTTTTTACAAAAAAAACTATGTGCCCATAGTGAAACATGTCTTCTCTCCTCAGACTGGAGACTATGAGCAGACAGAGAGGAGAGTTGGTCACGAGAGAAACGGAGCTAAAGCATATCAAGGAAGAGAGGAGTCGCTCTGTGACTGAGGTGAAACGGGTAAGTGGCAGTGACCAGGGTCCCACAGTAAGTGGCAGTGAGCAGGGTCCCACAGTAAGTGGCAGTGACCAGGGTCCCACAGTAAGTGGCATGGACCAGGGTCCCACAGTGGGGTCAGAGGAGTCGCTCTGTAACTGAGGTGAAACGGGTAAGTGGCAGTGACCAGGGTCCCACAGTAAGTGGCAGTGACCAGGGTCCCACAGTAAGTGGCAGTGACCAGGGTCCCACAGTAAGTGGCAGGGACCAGGGTCCCACAGTAAGTGGCAGGGACCAGGGTCCCACAGTAAGTGGCAGTGACCAGGGTCCCACAGTAAGTGGCAGTGACCAGGGTCCCACAGTAAGTGGCAGTGACCAGGGTCCCACAGTAAGTGGCAGTGACCAGGGTCCCACAGTAAGTGGCATGGACCAGGGTCCCACAGTAAGTGGCATGGACCAGGGTCCCACAGTAAGTGGAAGTGACCAGGGTCCCACAGTAAGTGGCAGTGACCAGGGTCCCACAGTAAGTGGCAGTGACCAGGGTCCCACAGTAAGTGGCATGGACCAGGGTCCCACAGTAAGTGGCATGGACCAGGGTCCCACAGTAAGTGGCAGTGACCAGGGTCCCACAGTACGTGGCAGTGACCAGGGTCCCACAGTAAGTGGCAGTGACCAGGGTCCCACAGTAAGTGGCATGGAACAGGGTCCCACAGTAAGTGGCATGGACCAGGGTCCCACAGTGGGGTCAGAGGAGTCGCTCTGTAACTGAGGTGAAACGAGTAATGCCGAGCGTACACTACATGACTTTCAAAATACTAACATCGCTGAGCCTCTCACATGAAACTTTCCTGTAGTTTTTTTGTCTTGCCAACATAGTGGTGCGTATACTGCATGATGTAGCAGAGACTGAGGTTCACACACTACAAGATTCTTCACTTTGGTCGGGAGGATTCTCCATTCCACCATTCTCCAAGTTAACCTTAACCCTCCTGACCATCCAGACACCTTCTAACCCTCCTGACCAACCAGACACCTCCTAACCCTCACACACTACAAGATTCTTCACTTTGGTCGGGAGAATTCTCCATTCCACCATTCTCCAAGTTAACCTTAACCCTCCTGACCATCCAGACACCTTCTAACCCTCCTGACCAACCAGACACCTCCTAACCCTCACACACTACAAGATTCTTCACTTTGGTCGGGAGAATTCTCCATTCCACCATTCTCCAAGTTAACCTTAACCCTCCTGACCATCCAGACACCTTCTAACCCTCCTGACCAACCAGACACCTCCTAACCCTCACACACTACAAGATTCTTCACTTTGGTCGGGAGAATTCTCCATTCCACCATTCTCCAAGTTAACCTTAACCCTCCTGACCATCCAGACACCTTCTAACCCTCCTGACCAACCAGACACCTCCTAACCCTCACACACTACAAGATTCTTCACTTTGGTCGGGAGGATTCTTCATGCCACCACGCTGTCTCTCTAAAACAATGATGTGATTACATTGTTAACGTAGCTACAACGAGCTGTGATAAAAAGCAGCCTCATAAATGTTTTCAGTCAGACATTCACTCTTTGCCATACGGAGTGTAAATATCTAGTCCCAATACATTTTTGAATTGAGTAACATTGCTTGTGAACTTCAGAGTTGTGACGATTTGACTCTTTGGTTTTTAAAGACGAGTACAAACGCATACCAGTAGTAGTCCTGGCTCCTGCTCCAGAGTCTACACCTTCTGGGAGTCGTGATACAACGTCATCATCGCAATGGCTGATCGCTGTTCTCAACACTTGTCGTTGTACATCGCACACTACAAGAGCATTGTTCCGTGCTGAAGCTCCACCGGACAAACTCAACCCTGTTCCGTGCTGAAGCCCGACCAGACAAACTCAACCCTGTTCTGTGCTGAAGCCCGACCAGACAAACTCAACCCTGTTCTGTGCTGAAGCCCGACCAGACAAACTCAACCCTGTTCTGTGCTGAAGCCCGACCAGACAAACTCAACCCTGTTCTGTGCTGAAGCCCGACCAGACAAACTCAACCCTGTTCCGTGCTGAATCCCGACCAGACAAACTCAACCCTGTTCTGTGCTGAAGCCCGACAAGACAAACTCAACCCTGTTCCGTGCTGAAGCCCGACCAGACAAACTCAACCCTGTTCTGTGCTGAAGCCCGACCAGACAAACTCAACCCTGTTCCGTGCTGAAGCCCGACCAGACAAACTCAACCCTGTTCTGTGCTGAAGCCCGACCAGACAAACTCAACCCTGTTCCGTGCTGAAGCCCGACCAGACAAACTCAACCCTGTTCCGTGCTGAAGGTCCACCAGACAAACTCAACCCTGTTCCGCGCTGAAGCCCGTCCAGACAGGAGTATTAAAACATATTTACCTGTACTTAGCCTCTGTCGAAGCTTTTAATAACATTATCTTAAGTCACGATTCGTCCAGTTGTAGCATGCGGCGGTCGTTTTCAGTGGTTGGCCAATAGATGGGAAATACCAGGATGTTTAATGAGCACATAACGACAGGACAGTCCTATTTACATTCCGTTCTCTTATAGCTGCGTGAGGAGCTGGCGAGGGCGGAGCAGACGCGCTGCTGGGAGGTGGAGGGCATGAGGAAGGAGGTGTCCCAGATGACCAATGAACTGCACCAGCGTGACATCACCATCGCCACCCTCAGTGGCTCCGCCTCCAGCGTGGAGCGCCAGCTAAGTGGCGAGGTGGAGAGGGCAGAGCGCCGGGCGGCTGAGCTCAAGGTGAGGTCCACCAGGGTGAAAGGAGTCTTAAAGGAAATATTGTATACAATTACAACAAATAATATCACTCCTCTTAAACGGTCTACCAAGGGGGGGCTGTCTGAGCTGAGGATGATGTTAAAGAGTTTTAGTATAGCCAATTGGAATTTGTGGTCTGTATATTTGATCATTTCATTGAGGATACCATCAACACCACAGGCCTTTCTGGGTTGGAGGGTTTTTATTTTGTCCTGTAGCTCATTCAAGGTAATTGGAGAATCCAGTGGGTTCTGGTCGTCTTTAATAGTGGATTCTAAGATCTGTATTTGATCATGTATATGTTTTTGCTCTTTATTCTTTGTTATAGAGCCAAAAAGATTGGAGAAGTGGTTTACCCATACATCTCCATTTTGGATAGATAATTCTTCATGTTGTTGTTTGTTTAGCGTTTTCCAATTTTCCCAGAAGTGGTTAGAGTCTATGGATTCTTCAATTACATTTAGCTGATTTCTGACGTGCTGTTCCTTCTTTTCCCGTAGTGTATTTCTGTGTTGTTTTAGTGATTCACCATAGTGAAGGCGTAGACTCAGGTTTTCCGGGTCTCTATGTTTTTGGTTGGATTTCTTAGATTTTTTGCATTCTTCATCAAACCATTTGTCATTGTTGTTAATTTTCTTCGGTTTTCTATTTGAGATTTTTAGATTTGATAGGGAAGCTGAGAGGTCAAATACACTGTTAAGATGTTCTACTGCCAAGTTTACACCTTCACTATTACAGTGGAACGTTTTACCCAGGAAATTGTCTAGAAGGGATTGAATTTGTTGTTGCCTAATTGTTTTTTGGTAGGTTTCCAAACTGCATTCCTTCCATCTATAGCATTTCTTAATGTTACTCAGTTCCTTTGGCTTTGATGCCTCGTGATTGGGTATTGCTCTGTTCAAGTAGACTGTGATTTTGCTGTCATCTGATAGGGGTGTCAGTGGGCTGACTGTGAACGCTCTGAGAGACTCTGGGTTGAGGTCAGTGATAAAGTAGTCTACAGTACTACTGCCAAGAGATGAGCTATAGGTGCCTGTGGATAGAAATCCGCTTGTTTTATTTTTGCCAATTTGAACCGCTCACTTGTTGTTTGTGTGGATTTTATAATGTCATATGTTTTCCCCCCAACACCTCTTTCCATCAATTTGTATAGCAGACCCTCATGCCAAATTGAGTCAAAAGCTTTTTTTTAAATCTCTTTCTTTCCATTTCGCTTTCCACACAGACCAGCTCCTTCGCCTGTCACTCATGGAACTCATTTGTTGTTGCTCGACCAAGAGACTACTTGCGGTCATTCTGCATGGTCAATGCAGCACATGCAACAATCCACAGGCGTTGTATAATATTAGTTTGTCTTTTCTTAGCAAGTTTTAGCTAAATCGTGTTAGCCGTTAATGCTAATCGCTAGTTAGCTGGCTAGCTAGCTAATTTATTTATTTATTTCACCTTTATTTAACCAGGTAGGCAAGTTGAGAACAAGTTCTCATTTACAACTGCGACCTGGCCAAGATAAAGCAAAGCAGTTCGACACAAACAACAACACAGAGTTAGTTACACATGGAGTAAAACAAACATACAGGCAATAATACAGTAGAAAAATAAGTGTTTATACAATGTATGCAAATGAGGTGAGAAGGGAGGTAAAGGCAAAAAAAGGCCATGGTGGCGAAGTAAATACAATATAGCAAGTAAAACACTGGAATGGTAGATTTGCAGTGGAAGAATGTGCAAAGTTGAGATAGAAATAATGGAGTGCAAAGGAGCAAAATAAATAAATAAATACAGTAGGGGAAGAGGTAGCTGTTTGGGCTAAATTATAGATGGGCTATGTACAGGTGCAGTAATCTGTGAGCTAATGAATGTATTGAGTTAGCTAAATCATGTTAGCCGCTAATGCTAATCTCAAGTTAGCTGGCTAGCTAGCTAATAAATGTACTAGAGTTAGAAGGCTAGCTAATACAGCTTTGCCCGTATCGTGCAGGCACGTGGCAGTGTGAAAATGATTTCAAACGAGTGCCAGGAAATGGATGGAAATGCAGGAAATAATTTGAGGTTGAAGTTGAATTGAACAGTGTAAACCAATCAGAATAGAGAAAGACCCATTTGAAAATCACTTAGAATATATGTGTTGCTAACCTGAGGTAATACACTACTCATAAATCACACTTAGAAATGTTAGTAAAAAATGTTTTATTTTTTAAATACCATCCAAAATATGAAGAATTAAAATACTGTGATATGATATTTTGGCCATATCGCCAAGCCCTACTTATACCAGTGGCTCTGTTACTCTATCACATCCAGGTGACTCAGGTGCAGCTGGAAACTCTGAAGATTGAGAACCAACATCTGAATGATCTGCTGGAGAGAGTGGAGTCGAGGTCAACTATGGTCTGGACTGATTTATACTTCTTTGGAATGTTGTCCAAATCTACTGTATATGTCCCCTTTAGTCCTAGTATATCTTTCATTATCTTTCAATATCTTTCTTGCCCTCTTTTTCAATCTCTCTCCTTCACTCCCCCCCCCCCCCTACAGAAAGGGGACCCCTGCCTGGCCTCTCTGAGAGAGAGCTATGTATCGTCTCTGAGTAGCTTGGAGCAGGAGAACAGGCAGATGAGACAGGAGTTGGCGGAGGTGAGAGCTCGTCTGGAGGCCTCTACACAAACCTGGCAGGACAAGCTAGACAGATCCCTGCTACACAACCAGTCCAGGGCCGGTCCACGACAAGCACAAGATGGGTAGGCTACAGTAGACAGACAAAACACACACACACTGCAGTCTCACTCAGGTCACACAAAGCCTGGTGAATTATGCTTTGTGTTCTCCGCTAATGTTTAGTGAATCTCAGTGTTGATCCTGCTGTAGGAGTGAAGAGGAACTGCAACAGAGACACAGAGAGGAGATCTTAGCCATGGAGGCCAGGATGCAGGAGAACACCTCGCACTACGAAGAGGAGATCCAGCGTCTCCTCCAACAGCTAGAGGCCCTCTCCTCCTCCTCCCCTCACAGACACCACGTACAGACCCTGGACCACAGGCCCGTCTCAGCCTCCTCTTCCTCCTCCTCCTCCTCGTCCTGTAGAGAAAGCAGACTAGCCCGGGGGACAGCCTCAGCCCTCGTCTGTGTTCCTAATGGACCTGCACCTCTACCTGTCTCTGCACCTGGTGGTGCTGAGGGCCAGTTGTCCAATTCAGAGGAGGCTCTACACCTGCAGGCCAGTCAAGACATACTGAACATGGTGAGGCTACATGTCAGTGACGATTTAGATACACTCACTCTGCCAGACTCATGTGGTTACTATATACAGCTGCTCTGTTAAGAAACATGTTAGTCATTTAGCAGACACTCTTATCCAGAGACACTTACAGACTTCCTCGGTGAAGCTGCTGTAAGAAAAGACAAGTGCAGTTGTTAAGCGACTAGAGGACTAATGTTAAGCGACTAGGAGACTAATGTTAAGCGACTAGGAGACTAGCGTTAAGCGACTAGGAGACTAATGTTAAGCGACTAGGAGACTAACGTTAAGCGACTAGGAGACTAACGTTGAGCGACTAGGAGACTAACTTTGAGCGACTAGGAGACTAACGTTGAGCGACTAGGAGGCTAGCGTTGAGCGACTAGGAGGCTAGCGTTGAGCGACTAGGAGGCTAGCGTTGAGCGACTAGGAGGCTAGCGTTGAGCGACTAGGAGGCTAACGTTGAGCGACTAGGAGGCTAACGTTGAGCGACTAGGAGGCTAGCGTTGAGCGACTAGGAGGCTAGCGTTGAGCGACTAGGAGGCTAGCGTTGAGCGACTAGGAGGCTAGCGTTGAGCGACTAGGAGGCTAGCGTTGAGCGACTAGGAGGCTATAATTATTTCAGCATAAGGCCTTTCTGGGGACCAGTCTCCTTTTCAGTCTTCAGTTAGTACGGCAATATAATACTGTGTCTAGGGTTTCAAATCACTAACTTTCTCCAAATTCACAGAATTCCCAGTTGGAGGATTTCCTGCTTATTCCCTCCAGATTCCTGGAATCTTCCAGCCGTGATTTCAAATTATTATTATTATTTTTTTAAATGGTAATTTGAGGAAAGTTAGCGGAATTGCGCAACCTTATAGTGTCTAATACCTCCTGTTCTCCAGGAGCGCTGTGTGGCTTCCCCTGCTGGCTCGGTGGCTTCCCGGTACCTGGAGGAGGAGAACCTGCGCTCCCAGGAGCTGCTCCAGAGACTAGATGCTCACATCCAGGGCATGAGACAGGACAATGTCAGGACTGTTTCTAAATACCTGGGCCATCCAGACACCTCCCAACCTTAACCTTCCTGACCATTCAGACACCTCCCAACCTTAACCTTCCTGACCATCCAGACGCCTCCCAACCTTAACCTTCCTGACCATCCAGACACCTCCCAACCTTAACCTTCCTGACCATCCAGACACCTCCCAACCTTAACCCTCCTCACCATCCAGACACCTCCCAACCTTAACCCTCCTGACCATCCAGACACCTCCCAACCTTAACCTTCCTGACCATCCAGACACCTCCCAACCTTAACCTTCCTGACCATCCAGACGCCTCCCAACCTTAACCCTCCTGACCATCCAGACACCTCCCAACCTTAACCCTCCTCACCATCCAGTCACCTCCCAACCTTAACCCTCCTGACCATCCAGACACCTCCCAACCTTAACCCTCCTGACCATCCAGACACCTCCTAACCTTAACCCTCCTGACCAACCAGACACCTCCTAACCTTAACCCTCCTGACCAACCAGACACCTCCTGACCATCCAGACACCTCCCAACTTTAACCCTCCTGACACCTCCTAACCCTCCTGACCATCCAGACACCTCCCAACCTTAACCCTCCTGACACCTCCTAACCCTCCTGACCACCCAGACACCTCCCAACCCTCATGACCATCCAGACACCTCCTAACCTTAACCCTCCTGACCAACCAGACACCTCCTAACCCTCCTGACCATCCAGACACCTCCCAACCCTAACCCTCCTGACCATCCAGACACCTCCCAAACTTAACCCTCCTCACCATCCAGACACCTCCCAACCTTAACCCTCCTGACCATCCAGACACCTCCTAACCCTCCTGACCATCCAGACACCTCCTAACCTTAACCCTCCTGACCAACCAGACACCTCCTAACCCTCCTGACCATCCATACACCTCCCAAACTTAACCCTCCTGACCAACCAGACACCTCCTAACCTAACCCTCCTGACCAACCAGACACCTCCTAACCCCCCTGACCATCCAGACACCTCCTAACCCTCCTGACCATCCAGACACCTCCTAACCTTAACCCTCCTGACCAACCAGACACCTCCTAACCCTCCTGACCATCCAGACACCTCCTGACCATCCAGACACCTCCTAACCCTCCTGACCATCCAGACACCTCCCAACCTTAACCCTCCTGACCATCCAGACACCTCCTAACCATCCTGACCATCCAGACTCCTCCTAACCTTAACCCTCATGACCAACCAGACACCTCCTAACCTTATCCCTCCTGACCATCCAGACTCCTCCTAACCTACCTGACCATCCAGACACCTCCTAACCCTCCTGACCATCCAGACACCTCCTAACCCTCCTGACCATCCAGACACCTCCTAACCATCCTGACCATCCAGACTCCTCCTAACCCTCCTGACCATCCAGACATCTCCTAACCTTAACCCTCCTGACCATCCAGACACCTCCTAACCCTCCTGACCATCCAGACACCTCCTAACCCTCCTGACCATCCAGACACCTCCTAACCATCCTGACCATCCAGACTCCTCCTAACCCTCCTGACCATCCAGACATCTCCTAACCTTAACCCTCCTGACCATCCAGACACCTCCTAACCCTCCTGACCATCCAGACACCTCCTAACCCTCCTGACCATCCAGACTCCTCCTGACCTTAACCCTCCTGACCATCCAGACACCTCCTAACCATCCTGACCATCCAGACTCCTCCTAACCATCCTGACCATCCAGACTCCTCCTAACCTTAACCCTCATGACCAACCAGACACCTCCTAACCCTCCTGACCATCCAGACTCCTCCAAACCCTCCTGACCATCCAGACACCTCCTAACCTTAACCCTCCTGACCATCCAGACACCTCCTAACCATCCTGACCATCCAGACTCCTCCTAACCTTAACCCTCATGACCAACCAGATACCTCCTAACCCTCCTGACCATCCAGACACCTCCTAACCCTCCTGACCATCCAGACTCCTCCTGACCTTAACCCTCCTAACCTTCCTGACCATCCAGACACCTCCTAACACTCCTGTTCATCCAGACTCCTCCTGACCTTAACCCTCCTGACCATCCAGACTCCTCCTAACCCTCCTGACCATCCAGACATCTCCTAACCTTAACCCTCCTGACCATCCAGACACCTCCTAACCCTCCTGACCATCCAGACACCTCCTAACCCTCCTGACCATCCAGACTCCTCCTGACCTTAACCCTCCTGACCATCCAGACACCTCCTAACCATCCTGACCATCCAGACTCCTCCTAACCATCCTGACCATCCAGACTCCTCCTAACCTTAACCCTCATGACCAACCAGACACCTCCTAACCCTCCTGACCATCCAGACTCCTCCAAACCCTCCTGACCATCCAGACACCTCCTAACCTTAACCCTCCTGACCATCCAGACACCTCCTAACCCTCCTGACCATCCAGACTCCTCCTGACCTTAACCCTCCTAACCTTCCTGACCATCCAGACACCTCCTAACACTCCTGTTCATCCAGACTCCTCCTGACCTTAACCCTCCTGACCATCCAGACACCTCCTAACCCTCCTGTCCATCCAGACTCCTCCTGACCGTAACCTTAACTGAAAATAGCTGACCAGACAGACAGCTCACCTCTGGAGTCGTCACCAGATATGTGCCACTGACCGACCGTACTGACCGACCGACCACCAGGTTTCTCTAGTTCTAGGAGTATTAGTGAGGCAGTTCTCTGGCTTTGTGTGTCTCTTCAGACGGACCTTTTGGAAAGATACACTGTAAATGTGACCGGTGACAGTTTGTTGGAGAGTTCACGTGTGTGATTTAGTCCAGGGTAGTTTAGGTGTGTCTCTGAACCCACTGACTGAAATCTACAGTGTCGTCGTGTGAGTTAGCGCCTCTGTAAAGCACTTTAGAAACATATTGTATTGCTAAGCCGAGGTAGTGGTGCTTAGATTCGTCCTTGACAATCTCCTTCCTTATGTACCCGTTTCAACGTCTGTTTTTCTGGATGTGGAATGTGTTTTTGGCGGTGCTGTAGCAGTCATTGTTTTTATTGACAGTTTGCCTCCTGTGATATCATCCATATAAACCCAAGATGGAATGTAACTATGTTTGTAAACATAGAAATATATATATATTTTTATTTTTAAATATTCAAAACCTCATTCTTCAATGGCTCAGATGCTGTCCTCATTTGTTGACGAGAACATGGTACATCTTCTCTCAGTCAGCAGTGTGTGGGCGGGGTCTCTCTCCTCAGGGTTAAGGTGTGACTGCATCCCTCCCTGAGAGAGAGGGAATAAAAAATAATCTGTTAGTGCCAGAAAATCTGTCATCCTCTCTGTGATTCTGTGACGGTTCCACAAGGTCCCAGCCCATCTCTCAATAGAGGGTTAACATGGTAGAACGAACGGAGGGAGGGAGGGAGGGAGGGGTGTCCTTGGCTCTCGACCCTTTCCCACAACACACACAAAAAAAGGCCCATAGCACTCTGGTTAAAAGTAGTGCACTATATGGGGAAATAGGGTGCAATTTAGGATGTACCCAGGTGTTTGTGGGAATGAAATAAAGACAAAATATTAATATACCAAATAAATGTAAAATGTTTTGAGGAATGTATTGTTATGTGTTTTCTGTTCCATCCTTTTTGTGGATTAGGGACGTGTGTGTTAAGGAAATATGTATCGCTTCAGTCTTCATTCTAGAAGTTTTTCATATTGGTATTTAGTAACCGTGGTTACTGGGGCTGTCGTCAGGCCCAACAAACTGGAGAGTGGAACTTGGCAGAGCAAACCTCTTGCTAGCTACTCTCTATGCTGAAGCAGAGGAGAGCGAGGGCTTACGTCCCAAATTGCACCCTATTCACTATTTTAGTGTCGTAGGGTCAAAAGTAGTGCCCTATATAGGGAATAGGGTTCCATGTTGGACGAACACAGGGGTTTTAACGGATGAGGATTCTTTCAAGGGGCCTGGAGTAAGGGAAGAATTAGCTAAGCCTAATTTTACCACCTGCCTACGGATTTCTGGTTAAGATACACAACAGATAAAGACGCAGATCACAGTAGTTCCATGACCTAGCTACCTAAGGAAGAATATGATAAAGCTTCAACGTGACTAAAGATGCAATAGAACGAGCCTGCATGCCGGTATGTTTCTGCTCTCTTGTCATTGACAGACAGACAGTCATTCATTGCCATGCCAAGCTGTCCATAAGGAGTTGGCAAGGGAACAAAAACAGACAGGCTCTCAGGCTACAATAGAGCAAATAGTACATAAAGTTTGAATGAACAAACTGTTTTGTTGTGTTAGCGCTAGCTGGGGTACTACGGACTGGGACAGTGTTCTTGCTGTACAACAATAAGCAGCAAGTCATTGGACCGCAGGAAGCTGAACTGAACTGCTGTTCTGAAAGCCACCAGCAGAGGGCGCTGTTACATTGAACTCATGCCGGTCAGGATTTACCAGGGAAGAGCAATGCCGTTGCATATGATGACCGACGGCTACATATGGTTTGCCTGCTGTATCTACACATGATGTCGACGGGGTCATTTGAAGCTACAGGTTTCCCTGGTAACATCAGCTTTCCTGCCGTTTTCAAGTCTCTGCCGTCATTGGTCTCTGCTCCCAGTTTCTAACGGCGTTACTGAGTGACTGTCGTTGCATCACAGATTCCTTTTTTCCTCATTGACTTCCATTGTTTTTTTGTGGGTTGAAATTTCAAAAATGTTTAAATGGCTTATTTGCTTAGACATTTAAGGCCAGATTTTGACTGGAAGTAAGTAGACTCCACACTGATTTTAAAGAATGTTTTAAAAAGTTTTAGTTTATAAAAAAAAAGTTTTAGTTTTTTACTTTAGTCTATGTCAAATCAACTTATGACAAGTCTAAATCGGGCCCATAAAGTACAGTCCTGGTAAATGTTACTGCACACAACCTGGCTTTGCTTCTCATACCATACCATAGCTGTTTCTGGACTGCTGCCTCGGTCATAGCTGAGATTCCTGACGTCAATGAAGTCTGGAACATATTTGTGTTCTAGTGAGTCCATTTCTCAGTCAGGATGAGAATGAGTCCGGTAAAACACTCTCCTCCTCTCACAGCTGTTTGTAACATCGTGAGGTCTGAACAGACACAGACTACAGACACAGATTACACAGTTGATCAGTTGAGTTTACTGACAACTGGATAAGAAAATGTTCCTTTTGTTTGGGCTATAAATAACCCAACCACTCATCAAATCAAAATCTAATTTTATTGGTCACGTGTGCATATTTATCAGATGTTATTGCGAGAGTAGCGAAAGGCTTGTGTTCCTAGCTCCAACAGTGTAGTAATATCTAACAATTCACAACAATACACAAATCTAAAAGTAAAATAAAATATAAGAAATATATAAATATTAGATTGAGCAATGTAGGAGTGACATTGACTAAAATACAGTAGAATACAGTAGACTAGAATACAGTAGAATAGAATACAGTAGAATATAATACAGTAGAATAGAATACAGTAGAATATAATACAGTAGAATAGAATACAGTAGAATATAATACAGTAGAATAGAATACAGTATATACACATGAGATGAGTAAAGCAGTAAGTAAACATTATTAAAGTGACCAGTGTTCCATTATTAAAGTGACCAGTGTTCCATTATTAAAGTGACCAGTGTTCCATTATTAAAGTGACTAGTGTTCCATTATTAAAGTGACTAGTGTTCCATTATTAAAGTGACCAGTGTTCCATTAATAGAGTGACTAGTGTTCCATTATTAAAGGGACCAGTGTTCCATTAATAGAGTGACTAGTGTTCCATTATTAAAGTGACCAGTGTTCCATTATTAAAGTGACCAGTGTTCCATTATTAAAGTGACCAGTGTTCCATTATTAAAGTGACCAGTGTTCCATTATTAAAGTGACCAGTGTTCCATTATTAAAGTGACCAGTGTTCCATTATTAAAGTGACCAGTGTTCCATTATTAAAGTGACCAGTGTTCCATTATTAAAGTGACCAGTGTTCCATTATTAAAGTGACCAGTGTTCCATTATTAAAGTGACCAGTGTTCCATTATTAAAGGGACCAGTGTTCCATTATTAAAGTGACCAGTGTTCCATTATTAAAGTGACCAGTGTTCCATTATTAAAGTGACCAGTGTTCCATTATTAAAGTGACCAGTGTTCCATTATTAAAGTTTTTATTTATTTTTATTTCACCTTTATTTAACCAGGTAGGCTAGTTGAGAACACCTTTATTTAACCAGGTAGGCTAGTTGAGAACACCTTTATTTAACCAGGTAGGCTAGTTGAGAACACCTTTATTTAACCAGGTAGGCTAGTTGAGAACACCTTTATTTAACCAGGTAGGCTAGTTGAGAACACCTTTATTTAACCTGGTAGGCTAGTAGAGAACACCTTTATTTAACCAGGTAGGCCAGTTGAGAACACCTTTATTTAACCAGGTAGGCTAGTTGAGAACACCTTTATTTAACCTGGTAGGCTAGTAGAGAACACCTTTATTTAACCAGGTAGGCTAGTTGAGAACACCTTTATTTAACCAGGTAGGCTAGTAGAGAACACCTTTATTTAACCAGGTAGGCTAGTTGAGAACACCTTTATTTAACCAGGTAGGCCAGTTGAGAACACCTTTATTTAACCAGGTAGGCTAGTTGAGAACACCTTTATTTAACCTGGTAGGCTAGTTGAGAACACCTTTATTTAACCAGGTAGGCTAGTTGAGAACACCTTTATTTAACCAGGTAGGCTAGTTGAGAACACCTTTATTTAACCAGGTAGGCCAGTTGAGGACACCTTTATTTAACCTGGTAGGCTAGTTGAGAACACCTTTATTTAACCTGGTAGGCTAGTTGAGAACACCTTTATTTAACCAGGTAGGCTAGTTGAGAACACCTTTATTTAACCAGGTAGGCTAGTTGAGAACACCTTTATTTAACCAGGTAGGCTAGTTGAGGAAACCTTTATTTAACCAGGTAGGCTAGTTGAGAACACCTTTATTTAGCCAGGTAGGCTAGTTGAGAACACCTTTATTTAGCCAGGTAGGCTAGTTGAGAACACCTTTATTTAACCAGGTAGGCCAGTTGAGAACACCTTTATTTAACCAGGTAGGCCAGTTGAGAACACCTTTATTTAACCAGGTAGGCTAGTTGAGAACACCTTTATTTAACCAGGTAGGCTAGTTGAGAACACCTTTATTTAACCAGGTAGGCTAGTTGAGAACACCTTTATTTAACCAGGTAGGCTAGTAGAGAACACCTTTATTTAACCTGGTAGGCTAGTTGAGAACACCTTTATTTAACCAGGTAGGCTAGTAGAGAACACCTTTATTTAACCAGGTAGGCCAGTTGAGAACACCTTTATTTAACCAGGTAGGCTAGTTGAGAACACCTTTATTTAACCAGGTAGGCTAGTAGAGAACACCTTTATTTAACCAGGTAGGCCAGTTGAGAACACCTTTATTTAACCAGGTAGGCCAGTTGAGAACACCTTTATTTAACCAGATAGGCCAGTTGAGAACACCTTTATTTAACCAGGTAGGCTAGTTGAGAACACCTTTATTTAACCAGGTAGGCCAGTTGAGAACACCTTTATTTAACCAGGTAGGCCAGTTGAGAACACCTTTATTTAACCAGGTAGGCTAGTTGAGAACACCTTTATTTAACCAGGTAGGCTAGTTGAGAACACCTTTATTTAACCAGGTAGGCTAGTTGAGGACACCTTTATTTAACCTGGTAGGCCAGTTGAGGACACCTTTATTTAACCAGGTAGGCTAGTAGAGAACACCTTTATTTAACCAGGTAGGCTAGTTGAGAACACCTTTATTTAACCAGGTAGGCCAGTTGAGAACACCTTTATTTAACCTGGTAGGCTAGTTGAGAACACCTTTATTTAACCTGGTAGGCTAGTTGAGAACACCTTTATTTAACCTGGTAGGCTAGTTGAGAACACCTTTATTTAACCAGGTAGGCTAGTTGAGAACACCTTTATTTAACCAGGTAGGCTAGTTGAGAACACCTTTATTTAACCAGGTAGGCTAGTTGAGAACACCTTTATTTAACCAGGTAGGCTAGTTGAGAACACCTTTATTTAACCAGGTAGGCCAGTTGAGAACACCTTTATTTAACCAGGTAGGCTAGTTGAGGACACCTTTATTTAACCAGGTAGGCCAGTTGAGAACACCTTTATTTAACCAGGTAGGCTAGTTGAGGACACCTTTATTTAACCAGGTAGGCTAGTTGAGGACACCTTTATTTAACCAGGTAGGCTAGTTGAGGACACCTTTATTTAACCAGGTAGGCCAGTTGAGAACACCTTTATTTAACCAGGTAGGCCAGTTGAGAACACCTTTATTTAACCAGGTAGGCTAGTTGAGGACACCTTTATTTAACCAGGTAGGCTAGTTGAGGACACCTTTATTTAACCAGGTAGGCTAGTTGAGGACACCTTTATTTAACCAGGTAGGCTAGTTGAGGACACCTTTATTTAACCAGGTAGGCTAGTAGAGAACACCTTTATTTAACCAGGTAGGCTAGTTGAGGACACCTTTATTTAACCAGGTAGGCTAGTTGAGGACACCTTTATTTAACCAGGTAGGCTAGTTGAGAACAAGTTCTCATTTGCAACTGCGACCTGGCCAAGATAAAGCAAAGCAGTGTGAACAGACAACACAGAGTTACACATGGAGTAAACAATTAACAAGTCAATAACACAGTAGAAAACAAAGGGGGAGTCTATATACAATGTGTGCAAAAGGCATGAGGTAGGCGAATAATTACAATTTTGCAGATTAACACTGGAGTGATAAATGATCAGATGGTCATGTACAGGTAGAGATATTGGTGTGCAAAAGAGCAGAAAAGTAAATAAATAAAAACAGTATGGGGATGAGGTAGGTGAAAATGGGTGGGCTATTTACCAATAGACTATGTACAGCTGCAGCGATCGGTTAGCTGCTCAGATAGCTGATGTTTGAAGTTGGTGAGGGAGATAAAAGTCTCCAACTTCAGCGATTTTTGCAATTCGTTCCAGTCACAGGCAGCAGAGTACTGGAACGAAAGGCGGCCAAATGAGGTGTTGGCTTTAGGGGTGATCAGTGAGATACACCTGCTGGAGCGCGTGCTACGGATGGGTGTTGCCATCGTGACAAGTGAGCTGAGATAAGGCGGAGCTTTACCTAGCATGGACTTGTAGATGACCTGGAGCCAGTGGGTCTGGCGACGAATATGTAGCGAGGGCCAGCCGACTAGAGCATACAAGTCGCAGTGGTGGGTGGTATAAGGTGCTTTAGTGACAAAACGGATGGCACTGTGATAGACTGCATCCAGTTTGCTGAGTAGAGTGTTGGAAGCCATTTTGTAGATGACATCGCCGAAGTCGAGGATCGGTAGGATAGTCAGTTTTACTAGGGTAAGTTTGGCGGCGTGAGTGAAGGAGGCTTTGTTGCGGAATAGAAAGCCGACTCTTGATTTGATTTTCGATTGGAGATGTTTGATATGAGTCTGGAAGGAGAGTTTGCAGTCTAGCCAGACACCTAGGTACTTATAGATGTCCACATATTCTAGGTCGGAACCATCCAGGGTGGTGATGCTAGGCGGGCATGCGGGTGCAGGCAGCGATCGGTTGAAAAGCATGCATTTGGTTTTACTAGCGTGTAAGAGCAGTCGGAGGCCACGGAAGGAGTGTTGTATGGCATTGAAGCTTGTTTGGAGGTTAGATAGCACAGTGTCCAATGACGGGCCGAAAGTATATAGAATGGTGTCGTCTGCGTAGAGGTGGATCAGGGAATCGCCCGCAGCAAGAGCAACATCATTGATGTATACAGAGAAAATAGTCGGCCCGAGAATTGAACCCTGTGGCACCCCCATAGAGACTGCCAGAGGACCGGACAGCATGCCCTCCGATTTGACACACTGAACTCTGTCTGCAAAGTAATTGGTGAACCAGGCAAGGCAGTCATCCGAAAAACCGAGGCTACCGAGTCTGCCGATAAGAATATGGTGATTGACAGATTCGAAAGCCTTGGCAAGGTCGATGAAGACGGCTGCACAGTACTGTCTTTTATCGATGGCGGTTATGATATCGTTTAGTACCTTGAGTGTGGCTGAGGTGCACCCGTGACCGGCTCGGAAACCAGATTGCACAGCGGAGAAGGTACAGTGGGATTCGAGATGGTCAGTGACCTGTTTGTTGACTTGGCTTTCGAAGACCTTAGATAGGCAGGGCAGGATGGATATAGGTCTGTAACAGTTTGGGTCCAGGGTGTCTCCCCCTTTGAAGAGGGGGATGACTGCGGCAGCTTTCCAATCCTTGGGGATCTCAGACGATATGAAAGAGAGGTTGAACAGGCTGGTAATAGGGGTTGCGACAATGGTGGCGGATAGTTTCAGAAATAGAGGGTCCAGATTGTCAAGCCCAGCTGATTTGTACGGGTCCAGGTTTTGCAGCTCTTTCAGAACATCTGCTATCTGGATTTGGGTAAAGGAGAACCTGGAGAGGCTTGGGCGAGGAGCAGCGGGGGGGGCGGGGCTGTTGGCCGAGGTTGAAGTAGCCAGGCAGAAGGCATGGCCAGCCGTTGAGAAATGCTTATTGAAGTTTTCGATAATCATGGATTTATCGGTGGTGACCGTGTTACCTAGCCTCAGTGCAGTGGGCAGCTGGGAGGAGGTGCTCTTGTTCTCCATTGACTTCACAGTGTCCCAGAACTTTTTGGAGTTGGAGCTACAGGATGCAAACTTCTGCCTGAAGAAGCTGGCCTTAGCTTTCCTGACTGACTGCGTGTATTGGTTCCGGACTTCCCTGAACAGTTGCATATCACGGGGACTATTCGATGCTATTGCAGTCCGCCACAGGATGTTTTTGTGCTGGTCAAGGGCAGTCAGGTCTGGGGTGAACCAAGGGCTGTATCTGTTCTTAGTTCTGCATTTTTTGAACGGAGCATGCTTATCTAAAATGGTGAGGAAGTTACTTTTAAAGAATGACCAGGCATCCTCAACTGACGGGATGAGGTCAATGTCCTTCCAGGATACCCGGGCCAGGTCGATTAGAAAGGCCTGCTCACAGAAGTGTTTTAGGGAGCGTTTGACAGTGATGAGGGGTGGTCGTTTGACTGCGGCTCCGTAGCGGATACAGGCAATGAGGCAGTGATCGCTGAGATCCTGGTTGAAGACAGCGGAGGTGTATTTGGAGGGCCAGTTGGTCAGGATGACGTCTATGAGGGTGCCCTTGTTTACAGAGTTAGGGTTGTACCTGGTGGGTTCCTTGATGATTTGTGTGAGATTGAGGGCATCTAGCTTAGATTGTAGGACTGCCGGGGTGTTAAGCATATCCCAGTTTAGGTCACCTAACAGAACAAACTCTGAAGCTAGATGGGGGGCGATCAATTCACAAATGGTGTCCAGGGCACAGCTGGGAGCTGAGGGAGGTCGGTAGCAGGCGGCAACAGTGAGAGACTTATTTCTGGAGAGAGTAATTTTCAAGATTAGTAGTTCGAACTGTTTGGGTATGGACCTGGAAAGTATGACATTACTTTGCAGGCTATCTCTGCAGTAGACTGCAACTCCTCCCCCTTTGGCAGTTCTATCTTGACGGAAGATGTTATAGTTGGGTATGGAAATCTCTGAATTTTTGGTGGCCTTCCTGAGCCAGGATTCAGACACAGCAAGGACATCAGGGTTAGCAGAGTGTGCTAGAGCAGTGAGTAAAACAAACTTAGGGAGGAGGCTTCTGATGTTGACATGCATGAAACCAAGGCTTTTTCGATCACAGAAGTCAACAAATGAGGGTGCCTGGGGACATGCAGGGCCTGGGTTTACCTCCACATCACCCGCGGAACAGAGAAGGAGTAGTATGAGAGTGCGGCTAAAGGCTATCAAAACTGGTCGCCTAGAGCGTTGGGGACAGAGAATAAGAGGAGCAGGTTTCTGGGCATGGTAGAATATATTCAGGGCATAATGCGCAGACAGTGACCAGTGTTCCATTATTAAAGTGACCAGTGTTCCATTATTAAAGTGACCAGTGTTCCATTATTAAAGTGACCAGTGTTCCATTATTAAAGTGACCAGTGATTCCATGTCTATGTATATAGGGCAGCAGCCTCTAAGGTGCAGGGTTGAGTAACCGGGTGGTAGCTGGCTAGTGATGCCTATTTAACAGACTAATGGCCTTGAGATAGAAGCTGTTTTTCAGTCTCTCTGAGTCCCAGCTTTGATGCACCTGTACTGACCTCGCCTTCTGGATGATAGCGGGGTGAACAAACAGTGGCTCGGGTGGTTGTTGTCCTTGTTGATCTTTATGGCCTTCCTGTGACATCGGGTGGTGTAGGTGTCATGGAGGGCAGGTAGTTTGCCCCCGGTGATGCGTTGTGCAGACCTCACTACCCTCTGGAGAGCCTTACGGTTGTGGGCAGTGCAGTTGCCGTACCAGGCGGTGATACAGCCCGACAGGATGCTCTCAATTGTGCATCTGTAAAAGTTTGTGAGGGTCTTAAGGGGCCAAGACAAATTTCTTCAGCCTCCTGAGGTTGAAGAGGCGCTGTTACGCCTTCTTCACCACACTGTCTGTGTGGGTGGACCATTTCAGATCGTCAGTGATGTGTACGCCGACAAACTTTCCACCTTCTCCACTTCGGTCCTATTAATGTAGATGGAGGCAGGCTCCCTCTGCTGTTTCCTGAAGTACCTTTGTTTTGTTGACGTTGAGGGAGAGGTTGTTTTCCTGGGCACCACTCTCCCCTGCCTGCTAGCAGCTGGTTAGCATCCTGAGCCCATATGTTTCCCTCTGAGCATCAGAGAACTCTTCCCTTCCCATGCCCTGGTATCCTGTGGCAAACCACCGCAGCTCTCTGGTCAGTCCCACTACAGCCTTACCTCTCTGGTCAGTCCCACTACAGCCTTACCTCTCTGGTCAGTCCCACTACAGTCTTACCTCTCTGGTCAGTCCCACTACAGTCTTACCTCTCTGGTCAGTCCCACTACAGTCTTACCTCACTGGTCAGTCCCACTACAGTCTTACCTCTCTGGTCAGTCCCACTACAGTCTTACCTCACTGGTCAGTCCCACTACAGTCTTACCTCACTGGTCAGTCCCACTACAGTCTTACCTCTCTGGTCAGTCCCACTACAGTCTTACCTCTCTGGTCAGTCCCACTACAGTCTTACCTCTCTGGTCAGTCCCACTACAGTCTTACCTCTCTGGTCAGTCCCACTACAGTCTTACCTCACTGGTCAGTCCCACTACAGTCTTACCTCACTGGTCAGTCCCACTACAGTCTTACCTCACTGGTCAGTCCCACTACAGTCTTACCTCTGGTTAGCCCTACTACAGTCTTACCTCTGGTTAGCCCTACTACAGCCATACTACAGTCTTACCTCTCTGGTTAGCCCCACTACAGTCTTAACTCACTGGTTAGCCCTACTATAGCCTTAGTACAGCCATACTACAGTCTTACCTCTCTGATTAGCCCTACTACAGCCCTGCTACAGTCTTACCTCTCTGGTTAGCCCTACTACAGCCCTACTACAGTCTTAGCTCTCTGGTCAGTCCTACTACAGTCTTACCTCACTGGCCAGTCCCACTACAGTCTTACCTCTGGTTAGCCCTACTACAGTCTTACCTCTGGTTAGCCCTACTACAGCCATACTACAGTCTTACCTCTCTGGTTAGCCCCACTACAGTCTTAACTCACTGGTTAGCCCTACTATAGCCTTAGTACAGCCATACTACAGTCTTACCTCTCTGATTAGCCCTACTACAGCCCTACTACAGTCTTACCTCTCTGGTTAGCCCTACTACAGCCCTACTACAGCCCTACTACAGTCTTACCTCTCTGGTCAGTCCCACTACAGTCTTACCTCTGGTTAGCCCTACTACAGTCTTACCTCTCTGGTTAGTCCTACTACAGCCCTACTACAGTCTTACCTCTCTGGTCAGTCCTACTACAGTCTTACCTCTCTGGTTAGCCCTACTACAGCCCTACTACAGCCATTCTACAGTCTTACATCTCTGGTCAGTCCTACTACAGCCATACTACAGCCTTAGCTCTCTGCTCAGTCCTACTACAGCCATACTACAGTCTTACTTCTCTGCTCAGTCCTACTAGAGTCTTACCTCTGGTCAGTCCTACTACAGTCCTACTACAGTCTTTACCTCTGGTCAGTCTTACTACAGCCCTACTACAGTCTTACCTCTCTGGTCAGCCCTACCTCTCTGGTCAGCCCTACTACAGCCCTACCTCTCTGGTTAGTCATACTACAGCCATACCTCTCTGGTCCGCCCTACTACAGCCCTACTACAGTCTTACCTCTCTGGTCAGTCCTACTACAGCCCTACTACAGCCTTACCTCTCTCGTCAGCCCTACTACTGCCCTACCTCTCTGGTTAGCCCTACTACAGCCCTACCTCTCTGGTTAGCCCTACTACAGCCCTACTACAGCCCTACTACAGCCCTACCTCTCTGGTCAGCCCTACTACAGCCCTACTACAGCCCTACCTCTCTGGTCCGCCCTACTACAGCCCTACCTCTCTGGTCCGCCCTACTACAGCCCTACTACAGCCCTACTACAGCCCTACCTCTCTGGTCCGCCCTACTACAGCCCTACCTCTCTGGTCCGCCCTACTACAGCTCTACCTCTCTGGTCAGCCCTACTACAGCCCTACTACAGCCCTACCTCTCTGGTCAGCCCTACTACAGCCCTACTACAGCCCTACCTCTCTGGTCCGCCCTACTACAGCCCTACCTCTCTGGTCGGCCCTACTACAGCCCTACCTCTCTGGTCAGCCCTACTACAGCCCTACCTCTCTGGTCAGCCCTACTACAGCCCTACTACAGCCCTACCTCTCTGGTCAGCCCTACTACAGCCCTACTACAGACCTAACTCTCTGGTCCGCCCTACTACAGCCCTACCTCTCTGGTCAGCCCTACTACAGCCCTACCTCTCTGGTCAGCCCTACTACAGCCCTACCTCTCTGGTCAGCCCTACTACAGCCCTACCTCTCTGGTCAGCCCTACTACAGCCCTACTACAGACCTAACTCTCTGGTCCGCCCTACTACAGCCCTACCTCTCTGGTCCGCCCTACTACAGCCCTACCTCTCTGGTCAGCCCTACTACAGCCCTACTACAGCCCTACCTCTTATCTCATGTCTTTTATTATGGTTGCAAATTTCCGCTAACTTTCCCAAAATTCCCCAGTGTTCCAGAAATACTGGTTCTTGGAATTTATTTACGAGGGAATGAGCAGGAAATATGGGAATCTGGCCACCAGAACTTCTGGAAAAACTGCATTTTGGGAAAGTTAATGGAATTTTGCAACCCAACTTGTATTATTTGATCTCTAGTTTAATGAGAGTTTTGAGACGTCCTCAGGTCCTTCTGTGAGCCATACGTTCTTGTGGTATTTACAGTGTCTTGATAAATGATTCATACCCCTTGACCTGTTCCACATTTTATTTTGTTACTGCCTGAATTCAAAATGGATTCAATATATTTTGTTTTCTCTTACCTCTCTATACACAAAGCCCCGTTATGACAAAGTGAAAACATGTTGTGGAATTTTTGGGGGAAAAATAATTGAAAATGAAATACTGAAATATCTCATTTACATAAGTATTCACACACCTAAGTCAATACATTGTAGGGTTGAATTTACCCATTATTATTTTCAAAAATCTTCCAAGCTCTGACAAAATTGGTTGTTGTTCATTGCGAGACAGAAATGTTCATGTCTTGCCATAGATTTTCAAACAAATTTAAGTTAAAACTGTAACTAGGCCACTCAGGAAAATGCAGTGTCGTCTTGGTAAACAACTCCAGTGTAGATTCGGCCTTGTGTTTTAGGTTATTGACCTGCTGAAAGGTGAATTTGTCTTCCAGTGTCTGTTGGGAAGTGGAACTAGGTTTTCCTCCTGGATTTTTACCTGTGCTTAGCTCTATTCCGTTTCTTTTTATCCTGAAAAACACCCCTAGTCTTTGCCAATGACAAGCATACCCATAACATGATACAGCCACTGCCATGTTTGAAAATATGGAGAGTGGTACTCAGTAATGTGTCATGTTGGGTTTGTCCCAAACGTAACACTTTGTGTTCAGGACACAAAGTTAATTTATTTTCCAGATTGTTTATTTTATGTGCCTTATTGAAAACAGGATGTATGTTTTGGAATGTTTTTCATTCTGTACAGGTTTCCTTCTTTTCACTCTGTAATTTAAGTTAGTATTGTGGAGTAGCTACAATGTTGTTGATCCATCCTCAGTTTTCTCCTATGACAGCCATTAAACTCTGTAACTGTTTTAAAGTCACCATTGGCTTCATGGTGAAATCCCTGAGCGGTTTCCTTCCTCTCTGGCAACTGAGTTAGGAATATTTGTAGTGACTGGGTGTATTGATGCACCATCCAACGTGTAATTAATAACTTCACCATACTCAATGGAATATTCAATGTCTGTTTTTTTTTTTTTTTTTTTTTTTTTTTTTACCCATCTACCAATAGGTGCCCTTCTTTGTGAGGCTGAATGTGGTTGAATCTGTGTTTGAAATGCACTGCTGGACTGAGGGACCTTACAGATAAATGTATGTGTGGGGTACAGAGATGAGGTAGTCATTCAAAAATTCATGTTAAACACTATTATTGCACACAGAGTGAATCCATGCAATTTATTATGTGACTTGTTAAGCGAAATTGTACTCCTACACATATTTAGGCTTTCCATGAGGGGTTGAATACTTATTGACTCAAGACATTTCCGATTTAAACATTTTAATTAATTTTTGCTAACATTTCTAAAAACATAATTCCACTTTGACGTTATGGGGTATTGTGTGTAGACCAGTGACACAACATTTCAATTTAATGTATTTTAAATTCAAGATGTAACACAACAAAATGTGGAAAAAGTCCAGGTTTGTAAATACTTTCTGAAGGCTCTGTATATAAGTTGTACCCTTCCTGACTACACGGATATTCCTTCTTAAAACGGTTTTCTCAGTGACCATAGCTGTTTTCCTGTACAGTATACAACATGACAATACCCCTCATTCTGACTTATTGTACCTCCATCAAACACAAGCCCCTCCACCAATCCTGAAGTATTGTACCTCCATCAAACACAAGCCCCTCCACCTATCCTGACTTATTCTACCTCCATCAAACACAAGCCCCTCCACCCATCCTGACTTATTCTACCTCCATCAAACACAAGCCCCTCCACCAATCCTGACTTATTCTACCTCCATCAAACACAAGCCCCTCCACCCATCCTGACTTATTCTACCTCCATCAAACACAAGCCCCTCCACCAATCCTGACTTATTCTACCTCCATCAAACACAAGCCCCTCCACCAATCCTGAAGTATTGTACCTCCATCAAACACAAGCCCCTCCACCAATCCTGACTTATTCTACCTCCATCAAACACAAGCCCCTCCACCCATCCTGACTTATTCTACCTCCATCAAACACAAGCCCCTCCACCAATCCTGACTTATTCTACCTCCATCAAACACAAGCCCCTCCACCCATCCTGACTTATTCTACCTCCATCAAACACAAGCCCCTCCACCCATCCTGACTTATTCTACCTCTATCAAACACAAGCCCCTCCACCCATCCTGACCATGAAATATGATGGTATGTTTTTGAGTTAAATGGCTGAAATTCTTTTACGAGATACGAAGAGAGAGAGAGACTGACTTTCCCACGATTGTTACTGCCTGCCTGCATTCATTCTTTATCATACATTCCCTGGGGGGCCTCTGAGAGAGAGAAGTAGAGAGCGAGAGAGAGAGAGAGAGAGAGCATGCCTGTCTTGCCTCTGTCCCGCCGTGTCCCACTTCCAGCTTCAGCCCTATGTCCCCCTGTCTGACCATCTGTCTGACGGGAAGGTCTCATTGTTCATGGGGCTGATGGCGTAGATGTCTGGGGGGGGGGTGGTGCTTGTGCTCCTCTGGTCCTCCAGACACCGGCCACAGGACTCTGGAATGTTGCAGAGACAGGGGGGGCTGTGGAGGCTGAGTGGAACTGGGCTTGTGGAACGCTGCCAGACTGACTGACAGACAGGCCAGGAGAAAAAAACGTTCTCTTTCTTTCTCCCTCCCTCTTTCTCTCTCTTTCCTCTATATCTCCTTCCTCCCTCTCTCTCTCTTTTTCCCCTTTCTTGCTCTCATCTAACAAAGGATGTAGCTCAGCAGCCATGTAGTTATCACAGCATCACAGCAGAGCTATGTAAACCTGCTGGTATAGGCTGGCTGGCTGCCCCATCACCAGTGCCTTGGTCTGGTGACTAACCTCACCTGTCTGCCTGTGTTGACTGGGTCCTTCTCCACCTCTACTGTGTTGTCTGGGACCTTCTCCACCTCTACTGTGTTGACTGGGACTTCTCCACCTCTACTGGGTCCTTCTCCACCTCTACTGTGTTGACTGGGTCCTTCTCCACCTCTACTGTGTTGACTGGGACCTTCTCCACCTCTACTGTTTTGACTGGGTCCTTCTCCACCTCTACTGTGTTGACTGGGACCTTCTCCGCCTCTACTGTGTTGACCGGGACCTTCTCCACCTCTACTGTGTTGACTGGGTCCTTCTCCAGTCCTACTGTGTTGACTGGGTCCTTCTCCAGTCCTACTGTGTTGACTGGGTCCTTCTCCAACTCTACTGTGTTGACTGGGACCTTCTCCACCTCTACTGGGTCCTTCTCCACCTCTACTGTGTTGACTGGGTCCTTCTCCAACTCTACTGTGTTGACTGGGACCTTCTCCACCTCTACTGGGTCCTTCTCCAACTCTACTGTGTTGACTGGGTCCTTCTCCAACTCTACTGTGTTGTCTGGGACCTTCTCCACCTCTACTGTGTTGACTGGGTCCTTCTCCACCTCTACTGTGTTGACTGGGACCTCCTCCACCTCTACTGTGATGACTGGATCCTTCTCCACCTCTACTGTGTTGACTGGGACCTCCTCCATCTCTACTGTGATGACTGGGTCCTTCTCCACCTCTACTGTGTTGACTGGGACCTTCTCCACCTCTACTGTGTTGACTGGGTCCTTCCCCAGTCCTACTGTGTTGACTTTTTTTCTTCATATTTCAACACAGTAGGACTGATTTTAAGCATACAGCGGCAAGAAAAAGTATGTGAACCCTTTGGAATCACCTGGATTTCTGCATAAATTGGTCATAAAATTGTATCTGATCTTTATCGAAGTCACAACAATAGACAAACACAGTCTGCCTAAACTAATAACACTTCCATTTTTGTATTTTTCCTGTCTATATTAAATACATCATTTAAACATTCACAGTGTAGGTTGGAAAAAGTACGTGAACCCCCCTAGGCTAATGACTTCTCCAAAAGCTAGAGTCAGCAGTCAGCTAACCTGAGTCCAATCAATTAGACAATCAATCTCCTTTCCCCTGGTGACCATGGAGAGATGGTCTCATCTCCTTTCCCCTGGTGACCATAGAGAGGTGGTCTCATCTCCTTTTCCCTGGTGACCATGGAGAGGTGGTCTCATCTCCTTTCCCCTGGTGACCATGGAGAGGTGGTCTCATCTCCTTTCCCCTGGTGACCATAGAGAGGTGGTCTCATCTCCTTTTCCCTGGTGACCATGGAGAGGTGGTCTCATCTCCTTTCCCCTGGTGACCATGGAGAGGTGGTCTCATCTCCTTTTCCCTGGTTTCACCGAGTCGTGGCTGAATGATGACATGAATAACATACAGCTGGCGGGTTACACTGTTGTGTCATCAGCAAACTAAATGATGGTGTTGGAGTCGTGCCTAGCACGGGCCGTCCCCAGGTGGAAAGGGCAGGCAACAACACATCTGCCACGCTGATCCTCAACACGGGGGCCCTCAGGGGTGCGTGCTCAGTCCCTTCCTGTACTCCCTGTTCACCCACGTGGTCAGCCCATCCCACCTATCACCATAGACCACCCCCTCAGCCCATCCCACCTATCACCATAGACCACCCCCTCAGCCCATCCCACCTATCACCATAGACCACCCCCTCAGCCCATCCCCCCTATAACCATAGACCACCCCCTCAGCCCATCCCACCTATCACCATAGACCACCCCCTCAGCCCATCCCACCTATCACCATAGACCACCCCCTCAGCCCATCCCACCTATCACCATAGACCACCCCCTCAGCCCATCCCCAATATCACCATAGACCACCCCCTCAGCCCATCCCACCTATCACCATAGACCACCCCCTCAGCCCATCCCACCTATCACCATAGACCACCCCCTCAGCCCATCCCACCTATCACCATAGACCACCCTCTCAGCCCATCCCACCTATCACCATAGACCACCCTCTCAGCCCATCCCACCTATCACCATAGACCACCCCCTCAGCCCATCCCATCTATCACCATAGATCACCCCCTCAGCCCATCCCACCTATCACCATAGACCACCCTCTCAGCCCATCCCACCTATCACCATAGACTACCCTCTCAGCCCATCCCACCTATCACCATAGACCACCCCCTCAGCCCATCCCACCTATCACCATAGACCACCCTCTCAGCCCATCCCATCTATCACCATAGACCTCGTTTGGTTTCCATGTGCCATATATTTTTAAATTGTGCTGTGATGTTTTACAAAATGTTTGAATCTTTCTAATCCACAGATCGTGAGCTAAAGATGAAAACCTTTCCTCTGAGTATTATTATATATTATATATTGACTGACTGGTAAGAAGTTCCCTTACTTTCTCCCTTTTCCACTTTGCGCCTCCATTGTTGTGGTAATGGATCAATCAGTTGGTTGTAAATTAGTTTTTTTGTTAAATATATTTGAGTTTAAACACAACATTTGTTGTGATATTTGTTAATTTTTTCAGAGTATAAATCAGAAATTGTGTAACGTCAGATTTCCTCCTCTTCATCTGAAGAGGAGGTGTAGCTGGGATTGGACCAAAACGCAGCGTGGTAAGTGTCCATATCGTTTATTATAAAACAAACTGAACACTAAGAACTACAAAACAATAAATGTGAACATGAACGAAAACCAAACCGAAACAGTCCCGTGTGGTGACAAATCCCGGAAACAAACACCCACAAACCAACAGTGAAACCCAGGCTACCTAAATATGGTTCTCAATCAGGGACAACGATATAAACAGCTGCCTCTGATTGAGAACCATATCAGGCCAAACATAGAAATGGAATAACATAGAAAAACACACATAGACTGCCCACCCCAACTCACGCCCTGACCATACTAAATAAAGACAAAACAAAGGAAATAAAGGTCGGAACGTGACAAATTGTAACCAACTTTGTATTTTTTCTTTAAGAAAGAGCGATACTTTAAACAAAATGTCATTTTTCAATGATTTGGGAAATGAGAAGTTGTAATCTGAATGAAGGAGAAAAGGATGAGCCTTCCTTAATAATCTACTGGAGAACCGTTTGGGGTTTCAGTATAATTTATGTATGAGTGAGGCTTTTAGGGAAAGGTTTAAAGCTTTAATATTTCATCATTTTAGCTCCCCCAATCTCATATTCATTATTTAAATAGTTTAATTTTGTCTGGCTTAGCATTCCAAATATACCCAATATTTACCTCTCCATGGTTGCAGAATCTGATCTATTTTTGCTAACGTTCTATTGAAATTAATTGTGGTAAGTTCATTTATATTTTTTGAGATGTGAATACTAAGTATGTCTACTTCACCATCCGCCCATTTTATTGGTAAACAAGGTAGTGTAAACACAGAATTGTTTAACGATCCAATATGTAATATGGTGCACTTGTCATAATTAGGTTTTAATCCAGAGAGGCTAGAAAAGTGTAGGTATTACAGATTTGGCCAGGGAGAGGTTGAAAATGTCAGTGAAGACACTTGATAGTTGGTCTGCGCATGCTCTGAGTACACGTCCTGGTAATCCGTCTGGCCCCGCAGCTTTGGGAATGTTGACCTGTTTAAAGGTCTTGCTCACATCGGCTACGGAGAGCGTGATCACACAGTCATCTGGAACAGCTGGTGCTCTCATGCATGCTTCAGTGTTGCTTGCCTCGAAGTGAGCATAAAAGGTATTTACCTCGTCTGGTAGGCTCGCATCACTGGGAAGCTTGCGTCTGGGTTTCCCTTTGTAGTCTGTAATAGTTTTCAGGTCCTGCCACATCCAACGAGCGTCAGAGCCAGTGTAGAAGGATTCAATCTTAGTCATGTATTGACACTTTGTCTATTTGATGGTTCATCTGAGGGCATAGCGGGATTTCTTATAAGCATCCAGATTAGTGTCCCACTCCTTGAAAGTCCCACTCCTAGCATTTATTTTGGTGCTGATGTTGCCTGTAATCAATGGCTTCAGGTTGGGAAATGTACGTACGGTCACTGTGGGGACGACATAGTTGATGCACTTATTGATGAAGCCGGTGACTGAGGTGGTGTACATCTCAATGCCATTGGATGAATCCTGGAACATATTCCAGTCTGTGCTAGCAAAACAGTCGTGTAGCTTAACTTCCGCGTCATATGACCACTTCCGTATTGAGCGAGTCACTGGTACTTCCTGCTTTTAGTTTTTGCTTGTAAGCAGGAATCAGGAGGATAGAATTATGGTCAGATTTGCCAAATGGAAGGCGAAGGAGAGCTTTGTCATGTGGAGTAAAGGTGTTCATCCTCTGGTTGCACATGTGATATGCTGGTAGAAATGAGGTAAAACAGATTTAAGTTTGCCTGCATTAATGTCCCCGGCCACTAGGAGTGCCGCCTCTGGATGAGCATTGTCTTGTTTGTATACAGCTTGTTGAGTGGAATGTTGTTGAGTGGAATGTTGTTGAGTGGAATGTTGTTGAGTGGAATGTTGCAACTCTACTTCAACATTCGATCTAGCGACCTTTCGGGTTACTGGCCCAACGCTGTAACCACTAGACTACCTGCCGCCCCATTTAACTTATACAGTCATTCTAATAATAAATTGACATGTACATTTGAGTCATTTAGGGGTTTTCCCTGAGTGGAAACTCAGTATCTCCTTGTGGTCGGTGAGAAACGAAGCATCCCAACCATCTAATTTCCCCTCTAGGTTTGACTCACTCTGTTCCTGCTGTCTTTATGACCCTTTCGTTATACAGTTCGTTAAGTGGTACCTGTGGTTAAGAAAATCAGAGGGGCAGATAGTCTCGTCACCTGTAGAGAGAGGTCACTCATTTTGACCAGTACATTTGAGTCATTTTAGCAGACGCTGTTTGTCCAGAGAGACTTACAGTTAGTGCATTCATCTTAATAAGATAGCTATATGGGATACCCACATATCTCAGTCTTAGTAAGTACACGTTTCTTCAGTAAAGTAAAATACAGAGCTAGTATAGTCCACGAGGGGGGGGGGGGGGGGTCAGAGGTTTTCGGAAGATGAGCAGGGACTTTGCTGTCCTGTCCTGACATTAGGGGGGGAAGCTCATTCCACCATCGGGGTGCCAGGACAGTCTGGGCTGAGCGGGTGGTTTGATTGGGCTGAGCGGGTGCTTTGATTAGGCTGAGCGGGTGCTTTGATTGGGCTGAGCGGGTGCTTTGTCTGGGCTGAGCGTGTGCTTTGTCTGGGCTGAGCTGGTGCTTTGTCTGGGCTGAGCGGGTGCTTTGTCTGGGCTGAGCTGGTGCTTTGTCTGGGCTGAGCTGGTGCTTTGTCTGGGCTGAGCGGGTGCTTTGTCTGGGCTGAGCTGGTGCTTTGTCTGGGCTGAGCGGGTGCTTTGTCTGGGCTGAGCGGGTGCTTTGTCTGGGCTGAGCTGGTGCTTTGTCTGGGCTGAGCGGGTGCTTTGTCTAGGCTGAGCGGGTGCTTTGTCTCAGCTGAGCGGGTGCTTTGTCTAGGCTGAGCGGGTGCTTTGTCTAGGCTGAGCGGGTGCTTTGTCTAGGCTGAGCGGGTGCTTTGTCTAGGCTGAGCGTGTGCTTTGTCTAGGCTGAGTGGGTGCTTTGTCTAGGCTGAGCGGGTGCTTTGTCTAGGCTGAGCTGGTGCTTTGTCTGGGCTGAGCAGATGTTTTGTCTAGGCTGAGCTGGTGCTTTGACTAGGCTGAGCGGGTGCTTTGTCTGGGCTGAGCGGGTGCTTTGTCTGGGCTGAGTGGGTGCTTTGTCTAGGCTGAGCGGGTGCTTTGTCTGGGCTGAGCGGGTGCTTTGTCTGGGCTGAGTGGGTGCTTTGTCTAGGCTGAGCGGGTGCTTTGTCTGGGCTGAGCGGGTGCTTTGTCTGGGCTGAGTGGGTGCTTTGTCTAGGCTGAGCGGGTGCTTTGTCTGGGCTGAGTGGGTGCTTTGTCTAGGCTGAGCGGGTGCTTTGTCTGGGCTGAGCGGGTGCTTTGTCTGGGCTGAGTGGGTGCTTTGTCTAGGCTGAGCGGGTGCTTTGTCTAGGCTGAGTGGGTGCTTTGTCTAGGCTGAGCGGGTGCTTTGTCTAGGCTGAGCGGGTGCTTTGTCTAGGCTGAGCGGGTGCTTTGTCTGGGCTGAGCGGGCGCTTTGATTGGGCTTAGCGGGTGCTTTGTCTAGGCTGAGCGGGTGCTTTGTCTGGGCTGAGCGGGTGCTTTGTCTGGGCTGAGCGGGTGCTTTGATTGGGCTGAGCTGGTACCTTGATTAGGCTGAGCTGGTGCTTTGTCTAGGCTGAGCGGGTGCTTTGTCTAGGCTGAGCGGGTGCTTTGACTGGGCTGAGCTGGAGGGCCAAGAGACCAGAGGTGGCAGACTGAAGTGCTCGGGTCGGGGATGTTGGGTTTGAGCCTGAAAGTAGGGAGGGATTCCTGCCTGCTCTGTGTGAGGATGAGTCGTACTCTACGGATGTTGTAGAGCAGGAACCTGCAGGAGCTAGGCACCACTTTGATGTTTCCGTTGAACCACGTGGTTTTGCCTCGGGTCACACCAAGGTTATTTTACACTCTGGGGAGGGGGGGCACCGTGGAGTTGTCAAACGTGATGGAGAGGTCTTGGAGCGGGAAGGCCTTCCCAGGGAGGAAAAGCAGCTCAGTCTTGTCAACGTTATTCCCTTTGAACATTCTTGGGATGTGTTGAGAAACAACAATCTCTCTCTGTCATTCCTCCATCTGGTTCCCACCGTAGCGATTCTATATGTACTTGTCATTCCTATCAGTTAGACTGTTTCTAGCCGGGAAATACAAGGGAGAAAGAGGACAGTTGACCTTAACAATCCCCTTCCTGCTGTGCCTCAGGAAGCTAATTCTATATTATTTTTGTGTGTGTATTGAGATAGGCCCCGATTCTGACCCGAGTTAAGCGACCATAATGGAACGTAATTCCCTTTTTTAGGCACTTTTTTTTCTGACCTTGAACTTAAGATGAGATGAGAATAGCATGCTATTTACCCGCTATTCAGTTGGGGGGAGATTTAATAAATTACGGTGTGGTGGAGGCGTGTCTACAGATACACCATATTAATGGAGGTGTGTTGGAGGCGTGTCTACAGATACACCATATTAATGGAGGTGTGGTGGAGGCGTGTCTACAGATACACCATATTAATGGAGGTGTGTTGGAGGCGTGTCTATAGATACACTATATTAATGGAGGTGTGTTGGAGTCGTGTCTATAGATACACCATATTAATGGAGGTATGTTGGAGTCGTGTCTATAGATACACCATATTAATGGAGGTGTGTTGGAGGCGTGTCTATAGATACACTATATTAATGGAGGTGTGTTGGAGGCGTGTCTATAGATACACCATATTAATGGAGGTATGTTGGAGTCGTGTCTACAGATACACCATATTAATGGAGGTGTGTTGGAGGCGTGTCTACAGATACACCATATTAATGGAGGTGTGGTGGAGTCGTGTCCATAGATACACCATATTAATGGAGGTGTGGTGGAGCCGTGTCTACAGATACACCATATTAATGGAGGTGTGTTGGAGGCGTGTCTACAGATACACCATATTAATGGAAGTGTAGTGGAGGTGTGTCTACAGATACACCATATTAATGGAGGTGTGGTGGAGGCGTGTCTACAGATACACCATATTAATGGAGGTGTGTTGGAGTCGTGTCCATAGATGCACCATATTAATGGAGGTGTGGTGGAGGCGTGTCTACAGATACACCATATTAATGGAGGTGTATTGGAGGCGTGTCTACAGATACACCATATTAATGGAGGTGTGTTGGAGGCGTGTCTATAGATACACCATATTAATGGAGGTGTGTTGGAGGTGTGTCTACAGATACACCATATTAATGGAGGTGTGTTGGAGGCGTGTCTATAGATACACCATATTAATGGAGGTGTGTTGGAGGCGTGTCTACAGATACACCATATTAATGGAGGTGTGGTGGAGTCGTGTCTATAGATACACCATATTAATGGAGGTGTGGTGGAGTCGTGTCCATAGATACACCATATTAATGGAGGTGTGGTGGAGGCGTGTCTACAGATACACCATATTAATGGAGGTGTGTTGGAGGCGTGTCTATAGATACACTATATTAATGGAGGTGTGTTGGAGTCGTGTCTACAGATACACCATATTAATGGAGGTGTGGTGGAGGCGTGTCTACAGATACACCATATTAATGGAGGTGTGTTGGAGCCGTGTCTACAGATACACCATATTAATGGAGGTGTGTTGGAGGCGTGTCTATAGATACACCATATTAATGGAGGTGTGTTGGAGCCGTGTCTACAGATACACCATATTAATGGAGGTGTGTTGGAGCCGTGTCTACAGATACACCATATTAATGGAGGTGTGGTGGAGGCGTGTCTACAGATACACCATATTAATGGAGGTGTGTTGGAGGCGTGTCTACAGATACACCATATTAATGGAGGTGTGTTGGAGGCGTGTCTATAGATACACCATATTAATGGAGGTGTGTTGGAGGCGTGTCTACAGATACACCATATTAATGGAGGTGTGTTGGAGGCGTGTCTATAGATACACCATATTAATGGAGGTGTGTTGGAGGCGTGTCTACAGATACACCATATTAATGGAGGTGTGGTGGAGTCGTGTCCATAGATACACCATATTAATGGAGGTGTGGTGGAGGCGTGTCTACAGATACACCATATTAATGGAGGTGTGTTGGAGGCGTGTCTACAGATACACCATATTAATGGAGGTGTGTTGGAGGCGTGTCTATAGATACACCATATTAATGGAGGTGTGTTGGAGGCGTGTCTACAGATACACCATATTAATGGAGGTGTGGTGGAGGCGTGTCTATAGATACACCATATTAATGGAGGTGTGTTGGAGGCGTGTCTACAGATACACCATATTAATGGAGGTGTGGTGGAGGCGTGTCTATAGATACACCATATTAATGGAGGTGTGGTGGAGGCGTGTCTACAGATACACCATATTAATGGAGGTGTGGTGGAGGCGTGTCTACAGATACACCATATTAATGGAGGTGTGGTGGAGGCGTGTCTACAGATACACCATATTAATGGAGGCGTGTCTACAGATACACCATATTAATGGAAGTGTAGTGGAGGTGTGTCTACAGATACACCATATTAATGGAGGTGTGGTGGAGGCGTGTCTACAGATACACCATATTAATGGAGGTGTGGTGGAGGCGTGTCTACAGATACACCATATTAATGGAGGTGTGGTGGAGGCGTGTCCATAGATACACCATATTAATGGAGGTGTGGTGGAGGCGTGTCTACAGATACACCATATTAATGGAGGTGTGTCCTCTGGCCTTATTGCTTAATTAGGCAACTCCTAGTCTGTGTTCAAAGTGGCCCCCTATAACCACAATATAGTGCACTACTTTTGACTGTAGCCCCATGGGCCATGGTCTTCAGTAGCGCACTAAGGGGCCGATTCCCGACCCGGGTTAAGGGCGAGTATATGGAGCGTAATTCCCTTTTTATTCTCTTTTCTCTCTACGCGTATGCTGACCTTGAACTTAAGCATGAGAATAGCATGCTATTTACCCGCGATTCGGTTGGGGGGGAGATCGAATAAATTAAGGTGTGGTGGAGGCGTGTCTACAGATACACCATATTAATGGAGGTGTGTCCTCTGGCCTTATTGCTTAATTAGGCAACTCCTAGTCTGTGTTCAAAGTGGCCCCCTATAACCACAATATAGTGCACTACTTTTGACTGTAGCCCTATGGGCCATGGTCTTCAGTAGCGCACTAAGGGGCCGATTCCCGACCCGGGTTAAGGGCGAGTATATGGAGCGTAATTCCCTTTTTATTCTCTTTTCTCTCTACGCGTATGCTGACCTTGAACTTAAGCATGAGAATAGCATGCTATTTACCCGCGATTCGGTTGGGGGGGAGATCGAATAAATTAAGTTTTTTTATTTGATCTTTATTTAACTAGGCAAGTCAGTTAAGAACAAATTCTTATTTGTATATAGCTCCATTCTTGTGTATTTTATTATATTCCTCTTTTGTTAGCTACTATTTTATTTTGAATTATTATTTTTACCGTTAGGAAAGTCTCTCTCAATACTTGTGTGGAAAGGAATGTGGATATTCTGGTGTCTGCCCATAACAGAGGGAGTTGCATTGTCTTTCTGTGAATGTGGTTATTCTGGTTTCTGCTCATAACAGAGGGAGTTTCATTGTCTTTCTGTGAATGTGGATATTCTGGTTTCATAACAGAGGGAGTTTCATTGTCTTTCTGTGAATGTGGTTATTCTGGTTTCTGCTCATAACAGAGGGAGTTTCATTGTCTTTCTGTGAATGTGGATATTCTGGTTTCATAACAGAGGGAGTTTCATTGTCTTTCTGTGAATGTGGTTATTCTGGTTTCTGCTCATAACAGAGGGAGTTGCATTGTCTTTCTGTGAATGTGGATATTCTGGTGTCTGCTCATAACAGAGGGAGTTGCATTGTCTTTCTGTGAATGTGGATATTCTGGTTTCTGCTCATAACAGAGGGAGTTGCATTGTCTTTCTGTGAATGTGGATATTCTGGTTTCATAACAGAGGGAGTTTCATTGTCTTTCTGTGAATGTGGATATTCTGGTTTCTGCTCATAACAGAGGGAGTTGCATTGTCTTTCTGTGAATGTGGTTATTCTGGTTTCTGCTCATAACAGAGGGAGTTTCATTGTCTTTCTGTGAATGTGGATATTCTGGTTTCATAACAGAGGGAGTTTCATTGTCTTTCTGTGAATGTGGTTATTCTGGTTTCTGCTCATAACAGAGGGAGTTGCATTGTCTTTCTGTGAATGTGGATATTCTGGTGTCTGCTCATAACAGAGGGAGTTGCATTGTCTTTCTGTGAATGTGGATATTCTGGTTTCTGCTCATAACAGAGGGAGTTGCATTGTCTTTCTGTGAATGTGGATATTCTGGTTTCATAGCAGAGGGAGTTTCATTGTCTTTCTGTGAATGTGGATATTCTGGTTTCTGCTCATAACAGAGGGAGTTTCATTGTCTTTCTGTGAATGTGGGTATTCTGGTTTCATAACAGAGGGAGTTTCATTGTCTTTCTGTGAATGTGGATATTCTGGTGTCTGCTCATAACAGAGGGAGTTGCATTGTCTTTCTGTGAATGTGGATATTCTGGTGTCTGCTCATAACAGAGGGAGTTGCATTGTCTTTCTGTGAATGTGGATATTCTGGTGTCTGCTCATAACAGAGGGAGTTGCATTGTCTTTCTGTGAATGTGGATATTCTGGTTTCTGCTCATAACAGAGGGAGTTTCATTGTATTTCTGTGAATGTGGATATTCTGGTTTCTGCTCATAACAGAGGGAGTTTCATTGTCTTTCTGTGGATGTGGATATTCTGGTTTCTGCTCATAACAGAGGGAGTTGCATTGTCTTTCTGTGAATGTGGATATTCTGGTGTCTGCTCATAACAGAGGGAGTTGCATTGTCTTTCTGTGAATGTGGATATTCTGGTTTCTGCTCATAACAGAGGGAGTTTCATTGTCTTTCTGTGAAAGGTTCTACCTGGAACCAAAAATTGTTCTACCTGGAACAAAAAATTGTTCTACCTGGAACCAAAACATTTTCTACCTGGAACCAAAAATTGTTCTACCCCGAACCAAAAATTGTTCTACCCCGAACCAAAAATAGTTCTACCTAGAACCAAAAATAGTTCTACCTGGAACCAAAAATATTTTTTCCTGTGGGGGACAGCCAAAGAACACTTTCAGGTTCTTTTTTTTTTTTAACCCCTTTTTCTCCCAAAATGTTGTGGTGTCCAATTGGTAGTTAGTCTTGTCTCATCGCTGCATCTCCCATACAGACTCGGGAGAGGCGACGGTCGAGAGCCATGCATCCTCCGAAACACAACCCAAACAAGCCGCACTGCTTCTTGACACAATGCCAACTTACCCCGGAAGCCAGTCGCACCAATGTGTCGGAGGAAACATCGTACACCTGGCGACCGTGTCAGCGTGCACTGTGCCCTGCACGCCACAGGAGTCGCTAGTGTGCCATGGGACAAGGATATCCCTGCCGGCTAAACCCTCCCCTAACCCGGACGACGCTAGGCCAACTGTGTGCCGCCCCATGGGTCTCCTGGTCTCGGCCGGCTGCGACAGAGCCTGGACTCGAAGCCTTAGACCACTGCGCCACTCGGCCGGCTGCGACAGAGCCTGGACTCGAAGCCTTAGACCACTGCGCCACTCGGCCAGGTGCGACAGAGCCTGGACTCGAAGACTTAGACCACTGCGCCACTCGGCCGGCTGCGACAGAGCCTGGACTCAAAGCCTTAGACCACTGCGCCACTCGGCCAGCTGCGACAGAGCCTGGACTCCAAGCCTTAGACCACTGCGCCACTCGGCCGGCTGCGACAGAGCCTGGACTCGAAGCCTTAGACCACTGCGCCACTCGGCCGGCTGCGTCAGAGCCTGGACTCGAAGCCTTAGACCACTGCGCCACTCGGGAGGCTGCGACAGAGCCTGGACTCGAAGCCTTAGACCACTGCGCCACTCGGGAGGCTGCGACAGAGCCTGGACTCGAAGCCTTAGACCACTGCGCCACTCGGGAGGCTGCGACAGAGCCTGGACTCGAAGCCTTAGACCACTGCGCCACTCGGCCGGCTGCACTTTCTTTTCTCAGAGTGTATTTAGACCAGAGTTGAGTTGTAGACAGAAGCAGTTCTGACCGAGTCCCAAACGGCACCCTAATCCCTACACAGTGAAAACATTTTTACCAAATCACTATGGGCCCTGGTCAAAACTAGTGCACTATATAGGGTATAGTTTGCCATGTAGGACTCACTCTGTGAGTGTCAGTCAAATGGATTATGGTTTCATCTCTTTGTCTCCTCTGCCATGAGAGTTCTTCCTAAATAGCTCCTCCGGGGGGAAGTGGGTAGACTGGAGAGGCTGACTGTCATCTCAGGTGACTACACAGAAGATGTTGTCAAAGCCAACACCAACACCACCCCCACCCCCAACACACACACACACACACACACACACACACACACACCTCCTCCTCGTATTTCATAGTATGGTATCAGCTTCAGCAGTTTAGAACCGCCTGTGGGTAAAACAGCCAATTTCCTCATTCCTCTGTCAAACAGTAAATGCTGGGTTTAATATGAGGGCGAGTTGTGTCATTTAGAAATCAAATACATCAAATCAAGTTGTATTTGTCACATGTGCCGAATACAAGGTGTAGACAGTGAAATGCTTACTTACACGCCCCTAACCAACAATGCAGTTCAAGAAATAGAGTTAAGAAAAGATTCACTGAATAAACTAAAGTAAAAAATATCACTATATAGGGGGTTACGGTACAGAGTCAATGTGGAGACTAAGAGATGAAACCATAACCCATTTGAAGGCCCTCTCCCGCTCTCCTTTCGGAAAAGCTGACCACGGCTCCATTTTGTTGCTCCCTGCCTACAAACAAAAACTAAAACAAGAGGCTCCCAAGCTGAGGTCTGTCCAACGCTGGTCCGATCAATCTGATTCCACACTCCAAGACTGCTTCCATCACGTGGACTGGGATATGTTTCGTATTGCGTCAAACAACAACATTGACGAATACGCTGATTCGGTGAGCGAGTTCATTAGAACGTGCGTTGAAGATGTCGTTCCCATAGCAACGATTAAAACATTCCCAAACCAGAAACCGTGGATTGATGGCAGCATTCGCGTGAAACTGAAAGCACAAACCACTGCTTTTAATCAGGGCAAGGTGACCGGAAACATGACCGAATACAAACAGTGTAGCTATTCCCTCTGCAAGGCAATCAAACAAGCTAAGCGTCAGTATGGAGACAAAGTAAAATCTCAATTCAACGGCTCAGACACAAGAGGTATGTGGCAGGGTCTACAGTCAATCACAGATTACAAAAAGAAAACCAGCCCCGTCTCGGACCAGGATGTCTTGCTCCCAGGCAGACTAAATAACTTTTTTGCCCGCTTTGAGGACAATACAGTGCCACTGACATGGCCGCAACCAAAACATGCAGACTCTCCTTCACTGCAGCCGACATGAGTAAAACATTTAAACGTGTAAACCCTCGCAAGGCTGCAGGCCCAGACGGCATCC
Source organism: Oncorhynchus mykiss (assembly GCF_013265735.2). NCBI lineage: Eukaryota > Metazoa > Chordata > Actinopteri > Salmoniformes > Salmonidae > Oncorhynchus > Oncorhynchus mykiss. Next base: position 3,793,684 of record NC_048565.1, on the reverse strand, counting down.
CCAGCCGCGCCCTCAGAGCATGCGCAGACCAGCTGGCTGGTGTGTTTACGGACATATTCAATCAATCCCTATCCCAGTCTGCTGTTCCCACATGCTTCAAGAGGGCCACCATTGTTCCTGTTCCCAAGAAAGCTAAGGTAACTGAGCTAAACGACTACCGCCCCGTAGCACTCACTTCCGTCATCATCAGCTTTGAGAGACTAGTCAAGGACCATATCACCTCCACCCTACCTGACACCCTAGACCCACTCCAATTTGCTTACCGCCCAAATAGGTCCACAGACGATGCAATCTCAACCACACTGCACACTGCCCTAACCCATCTGGACAAGAGGAATACCTATGTGAGAATGCTGTTCATCGACTACAGCTCAGCATTTAACACCATAGTACCCTCCAAACTCGTCATCAAGCTCGAGACCCTGGGTCTAGACCCCGCCCTGTGCAACTGGGTACTGGACTTCCTGACGGGCCGCCCCCAGGTGGTGAGGGTCGGTAACAACATCTCCACCCCGCTGATCCTCAACACTGGGGCCCCACAAGGGTGCGTTCTGAGCCCTCTCCTGTACTCCCTGTTCACCCACGACTGTGTGGCCACGCACGCCTCCAACTCAATCATCAAGTTTGCGGATGACACAACAGTGGTAGGCTTGATTACCAACAACGACGAGACGGCCTACAGGGAGGAGGTGAGGGCCCTCGGAGTGTGGTGTCAGGAAAATAACCTCACACTCAACGTCTACAAAACTAAGGAGATGATTGTGGACTTCAGGAAACAGCAGAGGGAACACCCCCCTATCCACATTGACGGGACAGTAGTGGAGAGGGTAGTAAGTTTTAAGTTCCTCGGCGTACACATCACGGACAAACTGAATTGGTCCACCCACACAGACAGCATCGTGAAGAAGGCGCAGCAGCGCCTCTTCAACCTCAGGAGGCTGAAGAAATTTGGCTTGTCACCAAAAGCACTCACAAACTTCTACAGATGCACAATCGAGAGCATCCTGTCGGGCTGTATCACCGCCTGGTACGGCAACTGCTCCGCCCACAACCGTAAGGCTCTCCAAAGGGTAGTGAGGTCCGCACAACGCATCACCGGGGGCAATCTACCTGCCCTTCAGGACACCTACACCACCCGATGTCACAGGAAGGCCATAAAGATCATCAAGGACAACAACTACCCGAGCCACTGCCTGTTCACCCCGCTATCATCCAGAAGGCGAGGTCAGTACAGGTGCATCAAAGCTGGGACCGAGAGACTGAAAAACAGCTTCTATCTCAAGGCCATCAGACTGTTGAACAGCCACCACTAACATTGAATGGCTGCTGCCAACACACTGACTCAACTCCAGCCACTTTAATAATGGGAAATGATGTAAAATATATCACTAGCCACTTTAAACAATGCTACTTAATATAATGTTTACATACCCTACATTATTCATCTCATATGTCTACGTATATACTGTACTCTATATCATCTACTGCATCTTTATGTAATACATGTATCACTAGCCACTTTAAACAATGCTACTTAATATAATGTTTACATACCCTACATTATTCATCTCATATGCATACGTATATACTGTACTCTATATCATCGACTGTATCCTTATGTAATACATGTATCACTAGCCACTTTAAACTATGACACTTTGTTTACATACTCATCTCATATGTATATACTGCACTCAATACCATATACTGTATCTTGCCTATGCCATCTCTGTACCATCACTCATTCATATATCTTTATGTACATATTCTTTATCCCTTTACACTTGTGTGTATAAGGTAGTAGTTTTGGAATTGTTAGTTAGATTACTCGTTGGTTATTACTGCATTGTCGGAACTAGAAGCACAAGCATTTCGCTACACTCGCATTAACTTCTGCTAACCATGTGTATGTGACAAATAACATTTGATTTGATTTGATTTGACTATATACAGGGTGTTACGGTACAGAGTCATTGTGGAGGCTATATACAGGGTGTTACGGTACAGAGTCAATGTGGAGGTTATATACAGGGTATTACGGTACAGAGTCAATGTGGAGGCTATATACAGGGGGTTACGGTACAGAGTCAATGTGGAGGCTATATACAGGGGGGTACCGGTATAGAGTCAGTGTGTAGGCTATATACAGGGGGTACCGGTACAGAGTCAGTGTGGAGGCTATATACAGGGGGTACCGGTACAGAGTCAATGTGGAGACTATATACAGGGGGCACCGGTACAGAGTCAATGTGCAGGGTATATACAGGGGGTACCGGTACCGAGTCAATGTGGAGACTATATACAGGGGGCACCGGTACAGAGTCAATGTGCAGGGTATATACAGGGGGTACCGGTACCGAGTCAATGTGGAGACTATATACAGGGGGCACCGGTACAGAGTCAATGTGCAGGGTATATACAGGGGGTACCGGTACCGAGTCAATGTGGAGACTATATACAGGGGGCACCGGTACAGAGTCAATGTGCAGGGTATATACAGGGGGTACCGGTACCGAGTCAGTGTGGAGGGTTACAGGTTATTTGAGCTTAGTTGTACATGTAAGAAGTAGTAAAGTGCATAGATAATAAACAGTAACAGTAGTGACAATGTAAATAGTCCTCCATTTGCATAGATAATAAACAGTAACAGTAGTGATAATGTAAATAGTCCGGGTGGCCATTTGATTAATTGTTCAGCAGTCTCACGGCTTGGGGGTAGAATCTGTAAAGGAGCCTTTTGTATTGTAATGATATCAGGCATCAGGGTAACTGGTATTGTAATGGTATCAGGTATATCAGGGTAACTGATATTATAATGATATCAGGTATATCAGGGTAACTGATATTATAATGATATCAGGTATGTCAGGGTAACTGGTATTGTAATGGTATCAGGTATATCAGGGTAACTGATATTATAATGATATCAGGTATATCAGGGTAACTGGTATTTTAATGATATCAGGTATATCAGGGTAACTAGTATTGTAATGATATCAGGTATCAGGTATATCAGGGTAACTGGTATTGTAATGATATCAGGTATGTTGGGGTACCTAGTATTGTAATGATATCAGGTATCAGGTATATCAGGGTAACTGGTATTGTAATGATATCAGGTATCAGGTATATCAGGGTAACTAGTATTGTAATGATATCAGGTATATCAGGGTAACTAGTATTGTAATGATATCAGGTATATCAGGGTAACTGGTATTGTAATGATCGCAGGTATGTTGGGGTAACTAGTATTGTAATGATATCAGGTATATCAGGGTAACTAGTATTGTAATGATATCAGGTATATCAGGGTAACTAGTATTGTAATGATATCAGGTATCAGATATATCAGGGTAACTAGTATTGTAATGATATCAGGTATATCAGGGTACCTAGTATTGTAATGATATCAGGTATCAGGTATATCAGGGTAATTGGTATTGTAATGATATCAGGTATCAGGTATATCAGGGTAACTGGTATTGTAATGATATCAGTTATATCAGGGTAACAAGTATTGTAATGATATCAGGTATATCAGGGTAACTAGTATTGTAATGACATCAGGTATATCAGGGTAACTGGTATTGTAATGATATCAGGTATATCGGGGTAACTAGTATTGTAATGACAAAGGAAGCCTAGATGTTCTTTCTCTGGTTGAAAACGGGTGTGTGTCACGTCCGTCAACTATGTATCCCACCATTGCAGAAATAAAGGTTGTACTCTTCATGTGAAATCTTCAGAAAAGTTCTCTCCAGTCCCGACACACCCTCGTAGAAAATGGCAGGAAGTGGCCCGAGTCATAATTGCTTGGAAGTATCTGTAATATTAGAAAGGGCCGTCCGCATTCTTTTGCAGTTGACTGAGTCCCGTCTTACAGAGACCTTCCTGGCTGGACAGGAAGTATGCAACAATGGGTGTAGATTGCCAAAAGCACGTAGTCAGACAATATGCCGACACACACACACACACACACACACACACACTGGGAGTTGGGGCGGGCAGACAGGGGAAATTGTGTCAAACCCAACTTATCTCGGCTTGCCATAACAAAGGGGTTGGATGCTTAAATGACTCAATACATTTCAGCTTTTCTTCTTTTTAAATTTAAATACATTTAAAACATAACAAAATGTGCAACAAGTCAAGGGGTGTGAATAACTTACTTTCTCAAGGCTGTACTGTATGCTTGGACTACTGCTAGTGACTCCGTGTCCTGAACACACACACACACACACGGACGGACGGACGGACGGACGGGAGGCTTGCAAGCCGAAGAACACCATCCCAAACGTGAAGCATGAGGGTGGCAGCATCATGTTGTGGGGGTGCTTTGCTGCAGGAGGGGCTGGTGCACTTCACAAAATAGATGGCATCATGAGGCAGGAAAATGATGTGGATAATTTTAATTGTTTTATTTCACCCCTTATTTCACCCCTTAATGGAGTGATAGATGTGCAGAAGACGAGTGTACAAGTAGAGATACTGGAGTGCAAAGAAGCAAAATAATTAAAATAAATAACAGTATGGGGATGAGGTAGTTGGATGGACTATTTACAGACGGGCTATGTACAGGTGCAGTGATCTGTGAGCTGCTCTGACAGCTGGTGCTTAAAGTTAGTGAGGGAGATATGAGTCTCCAGCTTCAGTGATTTTTGCAGTTCGTTCCAGTCATTGGCAGCAGAGAACTGGAAGGAAAGGTGGCCGAAGGAGGAATTGGCTTTGGGGGTGACCAGTGAGATATACCTGCTGAAGAGCATGCTACGGGTGGGTGCTGCTATGGTGACCAGTGAGCTGAGATATGGCAGGGCTTTACCTAGCAAAGACTTATAGATATATTGAAGCAACATCTCAAGACATCAGTCCGGAATTTAAAGCTTGGTGGCAAATGGGTCTTCCATGTGGACAATGACCCCAAGCATACTTCCAAAGTTGTGGCAAAATGGCTTAAGGACAAGAACGTCAAGGCATGTAGTGGCCATCACAAAGCCCTGACCTCAATCCTATAGAAAGTTTGTGGGCAGAACTCAAAAAGTGTGTGCGAGCAAGGAGACCTACAAACCTGACTCAGTTACACCAGCTCTGTCAGGAGGAATGGGCCAAAATTCACCCAACTTTTTGTGGGAAGCTTGTGGAAGGCTACCCGAAACGTTTGACCCAAGTTAAACAATTTATAGGCAATGCTACCAAATACTAATTGAGTGTATGTCAACTTCTGTCTAACTGGGAATGTGATGAAAGAAATGAAAGCTGAATTAAATAATTCTCTCTACTATTATTCTGACATTTCACATTCCACATAAAGTGGTGATCCTAACTGATCTAAGACAGGGAATTTTAACTCGGATTAAACATCAGGAATTGTGAAAAACTGAGTTTAAATGTATTTGGCTAAGTATGTAAACTTACGACTTCAACTGTACGTATTTCAGATGTTCTCGGGAAGCATAAATGTTTTAGTGATGCAACAGAAGGGCGATGAAGTTCAAATCGTGTGACGTTTTTTGTTGTTGTTGAGAATTACCACCCTCTACATCACTGTCCTTTTTCAAATGTTTTGCTTTGAAATGAGTTTTTCTAACATGATAGCTACTACCTGAAGCATTCCTTCTTTCCACTAAACTGGGGCTTTGTGAGGTATGTAACCCCCCCCCCTCCCCCCTTCTTCCTCCACCACCTGCCCTCTTGTTGTCACTAGGCTGCAGGCAGAGACAAGCATCTTATTTCAATGGCTGATGATCAGATCCGGTCAGCATGGTTTAGGAGATAGATGTCTTTATCTGGGACAACGCCTTGGTTCTTCCCAGCCATCTGCTCCTAGCGCTGGCCCTTGGCTGGATGGATGGGGTGGAGGAGAGAAAGAGAGCTATTAAGGCGTACATGCAGGCACACACACGCGTGACCTCAGCTCCATTGTTCAGTATGTCATATGGTAGAAGGCTAGAGATTTAGTTTCTAGTCACTAGAAGAGTGATTTAGTTTCTAGTATCTAGAAGAGTGATTTCGTTTCTAGTATCTAGAAGAGTGATTTAGTTTCTAGTGTCTATAAGAGGGATTTGGTTTCTAGTTACTAGACTAGTCATTTAGTTTCTAGTGTCTAGAAGAGGGATTTAGTTTCTAGTTACTAGACTAGTGATTTAGTTTCTAGTGTCTAGAAGAGGGATTTAGTTTCTAGTTACTAGACTAGTCATTTAGTTTCTAGTGTCTAGAAGACTGGTTTAGTTTCTAGTGTCTAGAAGAGGGATTTAGTTTCTAGTGTCTAGAAGACTGATTTAGTTTCTAGTTACTAGACTAGTGATTTATTTTCTGTGTGTGTGTGTGTCTTTTTGTTTATTTTGTATGTGTGCAAGGAGGGGTGTGTTTATGGACCTCTGGGGGTAATATCTCTCTCTACAGACAGACCAGCCATATGGTGATAGGGGGGGTTTGCTGACAGGACAGGTGCATCTGCCACTATAATGCCCTGCAGTGCCCCTGGGCCAAGAGTTATGCTGCCTCTCTTTGTTTAAGAAAAGCACACACACACACACACACACCAACCTCCTCTGCCTCGAGCAAGTTAAAACCGATCAATTTCCCTCATTTTGTTTTCAGAATTTGTTGTGAATGTTCACAAATTAATCAAATTGACAAGCTCACACTCAATTTAAGATCATGTCTAATAATGGAACAATAAATAAGAGCACATTTCAGTGTTGATATGTTTTATCACCCGTTGTTTCCACAACATGATGCTGGATGAGGGTTCAACAACATCTGAATAGAAACTGCCAACCAATGAGAATCTCATTAAATAATCACGAAGGAATGATGTTGTGGGCCAAACAAAAGTTGTTTATTTTCCTGAGATGGTGAAATTGAACTTGGAACCTTTAAAATTGTTTTCTGCAACACTGGCCTTATGTCAGTCCTCGTGTCAGTCCTCGTGTAAATCCTCATGTCAGTCCTCGTGTCAGTCCTCATGTCAGTCCTCATGTCAACACTGGCGTCATATCAGTCCTCGTGTCAGTCCTCATGTCAGTCCTCATGTCAGTCCTCATGTCAGTCCTCATGTCAGTCCACATATCAACACTGGCCTCATGTCAGTCCTCATGTCAGTCCTCATATCAGTCCTCATGTCAGTCCTCATATCAGTCCTCATGTCAACACTGGCCTCATGTCAGTCCTCATGTCAGTCCTCATGTCAACACTGGCGTCATGTCAGTCCTCATATCAGTCCTCATATCAACACTGGCCTCATGTCAGTCCTCATAACAGTCCTCATATCAACACTGGCCTCATGTCAGTCCTCATGTCAGTCCTCATGTCAACACTGGCCTCATGTCAGTCCTCATGTCAGTCCTCATGTCAGTCCTCGTGTCAGTCCTCATGTCAGTCCTCATGTCAGTCCTCATATCAGTCCTCATGTCAACACTGGCGTCATGGATTCTTTGACTCCCATGTAGCCGCCAGTCAAAGGCAAGCAAGCACTGACATGAGGACTGACATGAGGACTGACACAAGCACTGACACAAGCACTGACACAAGCACTGACACAAGCACTGACACAAGCACTGACACGAGGACTGACATGAGGACTGACACAAGCACTGACACGAGGACTGACATGAGGACTGACACAAGCACTGACACAAGCACTGACATGAGGACTGACATGAGGACTGACACAAGCACTGACACAAGCACTGACATGAGGACTGACACGAGGACTGACACGAGGACTGACATGAGGACTGACATGAGGACTGGCATGAGGACTGACACAAGGACTGACATGAGGACTGACACAAGCACTGACACAAGCACTGACACGAGGACTGACACGAGGACTGGCACAAGCACTGACACGAGGACTGACATGAGGACTGACACAAGCACTGACATGAGGACTGACACGAGGACTGACATGAGAACTGACATGAGGACTGACATGAGGACTGACAGGAGGACTGACACGAGGACTGACACGAGGACTGACACGAGGACTGACATGAGGACTGACATGAGGACTGACATGAGGACTGACATGAGGACTGACATGAGGACTGACATGAGGACTGACACGAGGACTGATATGAGGACTGACATGATGACTGACACGAGGACTGACATGAGGACTGACACATACACTGACACAAGCACTGACATGAGAACTGACACAAGGACTGACATGAGGACTGACATGAGGACTGACACAAGGACTGACATGAGGACTGACACAAGGACTGACACGAGGACTGATATGAGGACCGACACGAGGACTGACACGAGGACTGACATGAGGACTGACCCAGGGACTGACCCAAGGACTGAACCAGGGACTGACCCAAGGACTGACCCAAACACTGACCTAAGGACTGACCCAAGGACTGACCCAGGGACTGACCCAGGGACTGACCCAAACACTGATGCAAAGACTGACCCAAACACTGACCCAAACATTGACCCAAGGACTGACCCAAGGACAGACCCAAACAAAGACACAAGCACTGACCCAAACACTGACCCAAGGACAGACCCAAACACTGACCCATCACTGACCCAAGGACAGACCCAAACAAAGACCCAAGGACTGACCCAAACAAAGACCCGAGGACTGACCCAAGGACTGACACAAGGACAGACCCAAACAAAGACCCAAACAAAGACCCAAGGACTGACCCAAACAAAGACCCAAGGACTGACCCAAGGACTGACACAAGTACTGACACAAGAACTGACCCAAACACTGACCCAAGGACTGACCCAAACAAAGACCCAAGCACTGACCCAAGAAATGACACAAGAATTGACCCAAGGACTGAAACAGCTACCTTACCTTTCCCATCCAGGCTCCCAGATTGCTCTGATAAACATTTCCATTGTTGCTCAGGTTGCATTTCGGTACACCCGCAATAACAACTGCTAAATATTTGTATGTGACCAATCACATCTGCTAAATAAGTGACCAATAACATCTGCAAAATATTTGTATGTGACCAATCACATCTGCTAAATATGTGTATGTGACCAATAACATCTGCTAAATATGTGACCAATAACATCTACTAAATATGTGTATGTGACCAATAACAACTGCTAAATATGTGACCAATAACAACTGCTAAATATGTGACCAATAACATCTGCTAAATATTTGTATGTGACCAATCACATCTGCTAAATATGTGACCAATAACATCTGCAAAATATTTGTATGTGACCAATCACATCTGCTAAATATGTGTATGTGACCAATCACATCTGCTAAATATGTGTATGGACCAATCACATCTGCTAAATATGTGTATGGACCAATCACATCTGCTAAATATGTGTATGGACCAATCACATCTGCTAAATATGTGTATGGACCAATCACATCTGCTAAATATGTGTATGTGACCAATCACATCTGCTAAATATGTGTATGGACCAATCACATCTGCTAAATATGTATATGGACCAATAAAATGTGATTTGATTGGAACAAGGTCAGAGGTAGCCCAGAATAGTTATTCTTTCTGACTATTCAATTGTTGCTCTGATAACATAGCAGAAAGGCAGTCCACTTAACTGCACCTGTAAATGTTTTAGGTATTTCTACGTGTAACGGTTTTCTTTATGAGAAGGAGAGTCGGACCAAAATGCAGCGTGTAGATTACGATCCATGTTTATTGTGACTATAGCAACACGAATCTAAATACAAACAGTGTAAAATAATAAACGTAATGAAAACCGAAACAGCCTAAACTGGTGCAAACTAACACTAAGGACAATAAGGACATCAGGACACTAAGGACAATCACCCACGACAAACTCAAAGAATATGGCTGCCTAAATATGGTTCCCAATCAGAGACAACGATAAACACCTGCCTCTGATTGAGAACCACTTCAGACAGCCATAGACTTAGCTAGAACACCCCACTAGCTACAATCCCCATACATACACACCACATACAAAAACCCATGCCACACCCTGGCCTGACCAAATAAATAAAGATAAACACAAAATACTTTGACCAGGGTGTGACAGAACCCCCCCCCTAAGGTGCGGACTCCCGAACGCACCTCAAAACAATAGGGAGGGTCCGGGTGGGCGTCTGTCCATGGTGGCGGCTCCGGCGCGGGACGTGGACCCCACTCAATCAATGTCTTAGTCCCTTCTCCTCGCGTCCCTGGATAGTCCACCCTCGCCGCCGACCATGGCCTAGTAGTCCTCACCCAGAACCCCACTGGACTGAGGAGCAGATCGGGACTGAGGGGCAGCTCGGGACTGAGGCAGCTCGGAACTGAGGGGAAGCTCAGGAGTGAGAGGAAGCTCAGGAGTGAGAGGAAGCTCAGGAGTGAGAGGAAGCTCAGGCAGGTTGATGAATCTACCAGATCCTGGCTGGCTGGCGGTTTCGGCAGATCCTGGCTGACTGGCAGATCTGGAAGAGTCTGGTCGACTGGCAGATCTGGAAGAGTCTGGTCGACTGGCAGATCTGGAAGAGTCTGGTCGACTGGCAGATCTGGAAGAGTCTGGTCGACTGGCAGATCTGGGAGAGTCTGGTCAACTGGCAGCTCTGGCTGCTCCATGCTGACTGGCTGCTCCATGATGACTGGCAGCTCTGGCTGCTCCATGCTGACTGGCTGCTCCATGCTGACTGGCAGCTCTGGCTGCTCCATGCTGACTGGCTGCTCCATGCTGACTGGCAGCTCTGGCTGCTCCATGCTGACTGGCTGCTCTGGCTGCTCCATGCTGACTGGCTGCTCCATGCTGACTGGCTGCTCCATGCTGACTGGCGGCCCTGGCTGCTCCATGCTGACTGGCGGCCCTGGCTGCTCCATGCTGACTGGCGGCCCTGGCTGCTCCATGCTGACTGGCGGCCCTGGCTGCTCCATGCTAACTGGCAGCTCTGGCGGCTCCTTGCAGACTGGCAGCTCTGGCGGCATCCTGCAGACAGGCAGCTCTGGCGGCTCCTTGCAGACTGGCAGCTTTGGCGGCATCCTGCAGACAGGCAGCTCTGGCAGCTCCTTGCAGACTGGCAGCTCCTTGCAGACTGGCAGCTCTATGCAGACTGGCAGCTCCTTGCAGACTGGCAGCTCCTTGCAGACTGGCAGCTCCTTGCAGACTGGCAGCTCCTTGCTAACTGGCAGCTCTATGCTAACTGGCAGCTCTATGCTAACTGGCAGCTCTATGCTAACTGGCAGCTCTATGCTAACTGGCAGTTCTGAACAGGCGGGAGACTCCGGCAGCGCTGTAGAGAAGGAAGGCTCTAACAGCGCTAAACAGGCGGGAGACTCCGACAGCGCTGGAGAGGAGGAGGGCTCCGACAGCGCTGGACAGGCGAGGCGCACTGTAGGCCTGATGCGTGGTGCTGGCACTGGTGGTACTGGGCCGAGGACACGCACAGGAAGCCTGGTGCGGGGAGCTGCTACCGGAGGGCTGGGGTGAGGAGGTGGTACTGGGTAGATTAGACCGTGAAGGCGTACTGGAGATCTTGAGAGCGGTGCTGGCACAGGACGTGCAAGGCTAGGGAGGTGCACAGGAGGCCTGGTACGTGAGACTGGCACCATCTTCACCAGCCGACTAACACGCACCTCAGGACGAGTATGGAGCGCTGACCCAGGTGCCATCAAATCCCCGACACGCTCCGTCGGGCGAATTCCATGTTTAAAACACCAACACAGCAACTCCCTCATTTCTCTCTCCTCCAATTTCCCCATTAACTCCTTCACAGTCTCTGTTTCGCTCACCTCCAACACCGGCTCTGGTTCTGGTCTCCTCCTTGGCTCCTCACGATAAACAGGGAGAGTTGGCTCAGGTCTGGCTCCTGACTCTGCCACACTCTCCCTGAGCCCCCCCCCAAGAAATTTTTGGGGCTGACTATGGGGCCTCCGTCCGCGCCGCCTTGCTTGCTTCGCAAACTCCATTCTCCTATATCCTTCCGCGCACTGCTCCATCGAATCCCAGGCAGGCTCCGGCACTCTCCCTGGGTCGACCGCCCACCTGTCTATCTCCTCCCAAGAAGTATAGTCCATACTGTACTCCACTTTGGGCTGTTCCTGCCTGTTGACACGCTGCTTGGTCCCTTTGTGGTGGGTGATTCTGTAACGGTTTTCTTTATGAGAAGGAGAGTCGGACCAAAATGCAGCGTGTAGATTACGATCCATGTTTATTGTGACTATAGCAACACGAATCTAAATACAAACAGTGTAAAATAATAAACGTAATGAAAACCGAAACAGCCTAAACTGGTGCAAACTAACACTAAGGACAATAAGGACATCAGGACACTAAGGACAATCACCCACGACAAACTCAAAGAATATGGCTGCCTAAATATGGTTCCCAATCAGAGACAACGATAAACACCTGCCTCTGATTGAGAACCACTTCAGACAGCCATAGACTTAGCTAGAACACCCCACTAGCTACAATCCCCATACATACACACCACATACAAAAACCCATGCCACACCCTGGCCTGACCAAATAAATAAAGATAAACACAAAATACTTTGACCAGGGTGTGACACTACGACTCAAACAGCATCTTCTACATCTATCAACTTTCCATCGCATAACCGTAGTTATCAGAAACTGCCTATCATAAATCAACCGAATCATAGTTTCATCTTTGAGAGTGTTTTTTGTATTTCTCCAGTGAAATGCCATCTGGTCATCAACGGGCTCCCGGTGTCATCTGTATGTGACATCAATGATCGATAACGAGTAGTCATTATGTATGGTTGTCATGTATCATTTATTTATAGGTTTCTACTTCATAAAACACACACTTAATTTCTGTAGTTTTAGTTCTAGACAAACCAATGTAAAGTCGATAGGTTTACCAAACAGTTAAGTGATTAACCATTAAAGCTCAGTTTGACTAAGTGATGGTTTGTCAAATGTATTTAAACAAATTGAGTTTGAGTTTATTCGATTTTTACAGGCTCATTTTTCAACCGCAGTCCCTGGGCAGGTTATTAAAAACAATTACAATATAGAAAATGGCAACATAGGACAAGCAAGACGTAGCATACAGACAGAGCAACATAGGACAAGCAAGACGTAGCATACAGACAGAGCAACATAGAACAAGCAAGACATAGCATACATACAGAGCAACATAGAACAAGCAAGATGTAGCATACAGACAGAGCAACATAGAACAAGCAAGACGTAGCATACAGACAGAGCAACATAGAACAAGCAAGACATAGCATACATACAGAGCAACATAGAACAAGCAAGATGTAGCATACAGACAGAGCAACATAGAACAAGCAAGATGTAGCATACAGACAGAGCAACATAGAACAAGCAAGACATAGCATACATACAGAGCAACATAGAACAAAAAGCAGCAAGACAAAATTCATAAAAGCAACAAAGTGTTTCCACACCTCACAAGCTACAGACAACAGACAACATGGAAAGCAGCAACACACAGCCAGGAATTATGTTCACAAATCTGATTGACCTTTAGCCATGTCTTCAAGCATTTTGTGAAAGTGTGATATGTGGTGCAGTTATGTGTGTCTGATGGCAGTGTATTCCAGACATGGGAAGCTCTCACAGAGAAAACGGATTTACTAAAGGTGCTTATCCTTAAGGGAACTATACAGTCACCTCTCATGGCAGACCTTGTGGATCTGCTGCCATATGTTTGGGTTTTCTGTTTAACAGAAGTACTGAGTGGAGGGGGAGGAGCCAGGCCATTTAGGATCTTGAATACAAGACATACGTCGGTGTATTGCACAAGATTTTCCCAACTCAAGAGCTCATGCTTTCTGAGGATGTAACAGTGATGATGGCGATTGGGCTTCCTATCAAGCACTTTGAGAGCCTGTTTGTAGACAGACTGAATAGGTCTTAATGTTGTACAGCAAGCTTGGGCCCAACTAGTCAAGCAGTATGTTAAGTGGGGGAGTATCATAGATTTGAAGTACAGTTTTGCTACCTCTGTAGTCAAACAATTTCGTATAAATCAGAAATTAGCTAGGTTGAATTTGGTTATTTGAATTACCTTTTTCACATGCTTTTTAAAAGAGAGGTTGGAATCCAGTATGATGCCAAGGTACTTAAAATCAGATACCACCTGGAGCTTCTCCCCTGACACATAGACATCTGGCTCAGTAGCATCTGTTGCCCTCTTTGTGAAGAACATGCAAACAGTTTTTTTCACATTGAGATGCAAACACGAGTCACTGAGCCACTTTGTAACCTGGACCGTTACAGTAGTGAGTCACTGTGTAACCTGGACCATTACAGTAGTGAGTCACTGTGTAACCTGGACCATTACAGTAGTGAGTCACTGTGTAACCTGGACCATTACAGTAGTGAGTCACTGTGTAACCTGGACCGTTACAGTAGTGAGTCACTGTGTAACCTGGACCATTACAGTAGTGAGTCACTGTGTAACCTGGTCCATTACAGTAGTGAGTCACTATGTAACCTGGTCCATTACAGTAGTGAGTCACTGTGTAACCTGGACCATTACAGTAGTGAGTCACTGTGTAACCTGGACCATTACAGTAGTGAGTCACTGTGTAACCTGGACCATTACAGTAGTGAGTCACTGTGTAACCTGGACCATTACAGTAGTGAGTCACTGTGTAACCTGGACCATTACAGTAGTGAGTCACTGTGTAACCTGGACCATTACAGTAGTGAGTCACTGTGTAACCTGGACCGTTACAGTAGTGAGTCACTATGTAACCTGGACCATTACAGTAGTGAGTCACTGTGTAACCTGGTCCGTTACAGTAGTGAGTCACTATGTAACCTGGACCGTTACAGTAGTGAGTTCTTGTGCAGCTTGTTGTTTGCTCTTTGCACATACATCACTGTATCATCTGAAAACATCTGATCTACAGACCCAGTACAGACAGGAGGCAGATCATTAATGTACAGGCTGAACTACAGACCCAGTACAGACAGAAGGCAGATCATTAATGCACAGGCTGAACTACAGTACAGACAGAAGGCAGATCATTAATGCACAGGCTGAACTACAGTACAGACAGCTCATTGCTCACTCTGACACACTGAGTTCCATCTCAAGGCATCAGGGAAAAGTTGAACTTGGACAATTTTGTGATGAGAACCTCATGGATAACAGTATCAAAAGCCTTCATTATGAGAAGAGAATCATATGAAAAGGTTTTTTTTTTTTGAGAATTGAATTGTGAAAGTAAATTACTTTACATGAAAGGGTTCTTGATGAAACACTGATTATGTTTGGTGAAAAAAAAAGTTACTGGGTGATTTTATTGTGTTGTACTTTAGTCAACATAAAATGTGTTTAAAGTTCTTTCCTTTTTTTTAAACTGCCTTTTTGATGATATGTAATAGGGTTTTGTACTAATAGTTGTGAAATTTGACCACATACTACTTGTGAAAATAGTACCAAAACGATAAAATAAAGAGTACATTTGCTGTGTTTGGTCTTACACCTGGTAGGGTGAGGTCCAGCTGGCCTGATGCTGCTGGAGGGAAGAAGAGGAGGAGGAGGAGCCATTCAGCTGTATGGACGGTCACAGACAATCCTACATTCTGAACGGTCACCTAAGAACCCACAGCTGTCGGAGGAGGGGAAGGAAAGAGAAGCAGGGGGAAGAGAGGGAAGGAGGGAGAATGAGGGGGAAGAAGGGGAGAAGGAGAGGAGAAGGAGAGGGAAAGAGGGGGAAGAGAGAGAATAGAGAGAAGGAGGGAGAATGAGGGGGAAGAAGGGGAGAAGGAGAGGAGAAGGAGAGGAGAAGGAGAGGGAAAGAGGGGGAAGAGGGGGAAGAGAGGGAAGGAGGGAGAATGAGGGGGAAGAAGGGAAGAAGGAGAGGAGAAGGAGAGGAGGAGATGGAAAGAGGGGGAAGAGAGAGAAGAGAGAGAAGGAGGGAGAATGAGGGGGAAGAAGAGGAGAAGGAGAGGGAAAGAGGGGGAAGAGAGGGAAGGAGGGAGAATGAAGGGGAAGAAGGGGAGAAGGAGAGGAGAAGGAGAGGGAAAGAGGGGGAAGATAGAGAAGAGAGAGAAGGAGGGAGAATGAGGGGGGAAAAGGGGAGAAGGAGAGGAGAAGGAGAGGAGAATGAGAGGGAAAGAGGGGGAAGAGAGGGAAGGAGGGAGAATGAGGGGGAAGAAGGGGAGAAGGAGAGGAGAAGGAGAGGAGAAGGAGAGGGAAAGAGGGGGAAGAGAGAGAAGAGAGGGAAGGAGGGGGAAGAAGGGGATAAGGAGAGGAGAAGGAGAGGAGAAGAGGGGGAAGAGGGGGAAGAGAGGGAAGGAGGGAGAATGAGGGGAGAAGGAGAGGGAAAGAGGGGGAAGAGAGAGAAGAGAGAGAAGGAGGGAGAATGAGGGGGAAGGAGAGGAGAAGGAGAGGGAAAGAGGAAGAAGAGAGAATGAGGGGGAAGAAGGGGAGAAGGAGAGGAGAAGGAGAGGGCAAGAGGGGGGGGGGGGGAGAGAGAAGAGAGAGAAGGAGGGGGAAGAAGGAGAGGAGAAGGAGAGGGAACAGGGTGCCATTTTGGATGCACACTGTGATTGACAGCACCCACAGAAAAGTTTGAGAAATAGGTTACGTCACTTCTTTTCTAATCTAGTATCCTGGTTTGGGTTAATTCAGTTATTTTCTAATCTAGTATCCTGGTTTGGGTTAATTCAGTTATTTTCTAATCTAGTATCCTGGTTTGGGTTAATTCAGTTATTTTCTAATCTAGTATCCTGGTTTGGGTTAATTCAGTTATTTTCTAATCTAGTATCCTGGTTTGGATTAATTCAGTTATTTTCTAATCTAGTATCCTGGTTTGGGTTAATTCAGTTATTTTCTAATCTAGTATCCTGGTTTGGATTAATTCAGTTATTTTCTAATCTAGTATCCTGGTTTGGGTTAATTCAGTTATTTTCTAATCTAGTATCCTCTGACAAGTTACAATGAGGTGTTTCCTAGTGTGTCCTGTGGCCCTCCGACAAGTTACAATGAGGTGTTTCCTAGTGTGTCCTGTGGCCCTCCGACAAGTTACAATGAGGTGTTTCCTAGTGTGTCCTGTGGCCCTCCGACAAGTTACTAATAGTTGTGAAATTTGACCACATACTACTTGTGAAAATAGTACCAAAACGATAAAATAAAGAGTACATTTGCTGTGTTTGGTCTTACACCTGGTAGGGTGAGGTCCAGCTGGCCTGATGCTGCTGGAGGGAAGAAGAGGAGGAGGAGGAGCCATTCAGCTGTATGGACGGTCACAGACAATCCTACATTCTGAACGGTCACCTAAGAACCCACAGCTGTCGGAGGAGGGGAAGGAAAGAGAAGCAGGGGGAAGAGAGGGAAGGAGGGAGAATGAGGGGGAAGAAGGGGAGAAGGAGAGGAGAAGGAGAGGGAAAGAGGGGGAAGAGAGAGAATAGAGAGAAGGAGGGAGAATGAGGGGGAAGAAGGGGAGAAGGAGAGGAGAAGGAGAGGAGAAGGAGAGGGAAAGAGGGGGAAGAGGGGGAAGAGAGGGAAGGAGGGAGAATGAGGGGGAAGAAGGGGAGAAGGAGAGGAGAAGGAGAGGAGGAGATGGAAAGAGGGGGAAGAGAGAGAAGAGAGAGAAGGAGGGAGAATGAGGGGGAAGAAGAGGAGAAGGAGAGGGAAAGAGGGGGAAGAGAGGGAAGGAGGGAGAATGAAGGGGAAGAAGGGGAGAAGGAGAGGAGAAGGAGAGGGAAAGAGGGGGAAGAGAGGGAAGGAGGGAGAATGAAGGGGAAGAAGGGGAGAAGGAGAGGAGAAGGAGAGGAGGAGATGGAAAGAGGGGGAAGATAGAGAAGAGAGAGAAGGAGGGAGAATGAGGGGGGAAAAGGGGAGAAGGAGAGGAGAAGGAGAGGAGAATGAGAGGGAAAGAGGGGGAAGAGGGGGAAGAGAGGGAAGGAGGGAGAATGAGGGGGAAGAAGGGGAGAAGGAGAGGAGAAGGAGAGGAGAAGGAGAGGGAAAGAGGGGGAAGAGAGAGAAGAGAGGGAAGGAGGGGGAAGAAGGGGATAAGGAGAGGAGAAGGAGAGGAGAAGAGGGGGAAGAGGGGGAAGAGAGGGAAGGAGGGAGAATGAGGGGAGAAGGAGAGGGAAAGAGGGGGAAGAGAGAGAAGAGAGAGAAGGAGGGAGAATGATGGGGAAGGAGAGGAGAAGGAGAGGGAAAGAGGAAGAAGAGAGAATGAGGGGGAAGAAGGGGAGAAGGAGAGGAGAAGGAGAGGGCAAGAGGGGGGGGGGGGGGGGGAGAGAGAAGAGAGAGAAGGAGGGGGAAGAAGGAGAGGAGAAGGAGAGGGAACAGGGTGCCATTTTGGATGCACACTGTGATTGACAGCACCCACAGAAAAGTTTGAGAAATAGGTTACGCCACTTCTTTTCTAATCTAGTATCCTGGTTTGGGTTAATTCAGTTATTTTCTAATCTAGTATCCTGGTTTGGGTTAATTCAGTTATTTTCTAATCTAGTATCCTGGTTTGGGTTAATTCAGTTATTTTCTAATCTAGTATCCTGGTTTGGGTTAATTCAGTTATTTTCTAATCTAGTATCCTGGTTTGGATTAATTCAGTTATTTTCTAATCTAGTATCCTGGTTTGGGTTAATTCAGTTATTTTCTAATCTAGTATCCTGGTTTGGATTAATTCAGTTATTTTCTAATCTAGTATCCTGGTTTGGGTTAATTCAGTTATTTTCTAATCTAGTATCCTCTGACAAGTTACAATGAGGTGTTTCCTAGTGTGTCCTGTGGCCCTCCGACAAGTTACAATGAGGTGTTTCCTAGTGTGTCCTGTGGCCCTCCGACAAGTTACAATGAGGTGTTTCCTAGTGTGTCCTGTGGCCCTCCGACAAGTTACTAATAGTTGTGAAATTTGACCACATACTACTTGTGAAAATAGTACCAAAACGATAAAATAAAGAGTACATTTGCTGTGTTTGGTCTTACACCTGGTAGGGTGAGGTCCAGCTGGCCTGATGCTGCTGGAGGGAAGAAGAGGAGGAGGAGGAGCCATTCAGCTGTATGGACGGTCACAGACAATCCTACATTCTGAACGGTCACCTAAGAACCCACAGCTGTCGGAGGAGGGGAAGGAAAGAGAAGCAGGGGGAAGAGAGGGAAGGAGGGAGAATGAGGGGGAAGAAGGGGAGAAGGAGAGGAGAAGGAGAGGGAAAGAGGGGGAAGAGAGAGAATAGAGAGAAGGAGGGAGAATGAGGGGGAAGAAGGGGAGAAGGAGAGGAGAAGGAGAGGAGAAGGAGAGGGAAAGAGGGGGAAGAGGGGGAAGAGAGGGAAGGAGGGAGAATGAGGGGGAAGAAGGGGAGAAGGAGAGGAGAAGGAGAGGAGAAGGAGATGGAAAGAGGGGGAAGAGAGAGAAGAGAGAGAAGGAGGGAGAATGAGGGGGAAGAAGAGGAGAAGGAGAGGGAAAGAGGGGGAAGAGGGGGAAGAGAGGGAAGGAGGGAGAATGAAGGGGAAGAAGGGGAGAAGGAGAGGAGAAGGAGAGGGAAAGAGGGGGAAGAGAGAGAAGAGAGGGAAGGAGGGGGAAGAAGGGGATAAGGAGAGGAGAAGGAGAGGAGAAGAGGGGGAAGAGGGGGAAGAGAGGGAAGGAGGGAGAATGAGGGGAGAAGGAGAGGGAAAGAGGGGGAAGAGAGAGAAGAGAGAGAAGGAGGGAGAATGAGGGGGAAGGAGAGGAGAAGGAGAGGGAAAGAGGAAGAAGAGAGAATGAGGGGGAAGAAGGGGAGAAGGAGAGGAGAAGGAGAGGGCAAGAGGGGGGGGGGAGAGAGAGAAGAGAGAGAAGGAGGGGGAAGAAGGAGAGGAGAAGGAGAGGGAACAGGGTGCCATTTTGGATGCACACTGTGATTGACAGCACCCACAGAAAAATTTGAGAAATAGGTTACGTCACTTCTTTTCTAATCTAGTATCCTGGTTTGGGTTAATTCAGTTATTTTCTAATCTAGTATCCTGGTTTGGGTTAATTCAGTTATTTTCTAATCTAGTATCCTGGTTTGGGTTAATTCAGTTATTTTCTAATCTAGTATCCTGGTTTGGATTAATTCAGTTATTTTCTAATCTAGTATCCTGGTTTGGGTTAATTCAGTTATTTTCTAATCTAGTATCCTGGTTTGGATTAATTCAGTTATTTTCTAATCTAGTATCCTGGTTTGGGTTAATTCAGTTATTTTCTAATCTAGTATCCTGGTTTGGATTCATTCAGTTATTTTCTAATCTAGTATCCTGGTTTGGGTTAATTCAGTTATTTTCTAATCTAGTATCCTGGTTTGGATTAATTCAGTTATTTTCTAATCTAGTATCCTGGTTTGGGTTAATTCAGTTATTTTCTAATCTAGTATCCTGGTTTGGATTCATTCAGTTATTTTCTAATCTAGTATCCTGGTTTGGATTCATTCAGTTATTTTCTAATCTAGTATCCTGGTTTGGATTCATTCAGTTATTTTCTAATCTAGTATCCTGGTTTGGGTTAATTCAGTTATTTTCTAATCTAGTATCCTGGTTTGGATTAATTCAGTTATTTTCTAATCTAGTATCCTGGTTTGGGTTAATTCAGTTGAGGACAGACCTGATGATGCTACAGGTCTATAAAAGAGAGAATGTCCCTCAGTGTAAATGTATGTCCCTTGTGTATCCCTGGCCCATTGGTTAATGATATACCCACACAGGAGGAGTGTCTCTCTTGCTCTTTAGGCTTTTCTTTGAAGGGCCTGTTTGAACTTTATGGCTGAGAGTGGAATGCCCTGAGTCGGCACGAAAGACGGCAGGTGCTGTACAACCACTAGCTGTTACAACACAGACGGACGTGAGTAAACGCCGCTCAGCTCTAACAGTTTAACATAGTCCTGATAGCAAGATGTTATTTGTTGAGATCTGTTTCCTAGTGTGTCCTGTGGCCCCTCCGACAAGTTACAATGAGGTGTTTCCTAGTGTGTCCTGTGGCCCTCCGACAAGTTACAATGAGGTGTTTCCTAGTGTGTCCTGTGGCCCTCTGACAAGTTACAATGAGGTGTTTCCTAGTGTGTCCTGTGGCCCTCTGACAAGTTACAATGAGGTGTTTCCTAGTGTGTCCTGTGGCCCTCCGACAAGTTACAATGAGGTGTTTCCTAGTGTGTCCTGTGGCCCCTCCGACAAGTTACAATGAGGTGTTTCCTAGTGTGTCCTGTGGCCCTCCGACAAGTTACAATGAGGTGTTTCCTAGTGTGTCCTGTGGCCCTCCGACAAGTTACAATGAGGTGTTTCCTAGTGTGTCCTGTGGCCCTCCGACAAGTTACAATGAGGTGTTTCCTAGTGTGTCCTGTGGCCCTCCGACAAGTTACAATGAGGTGTTTCCTAGTGTGTCCTGTGGCCCTCCGACAAGTTACAATGAGGTGTCTCTCTTCCATCACAGCCCTTTTATTCAGCATCTTCAAATCAAATCAAATTTTATTTGTCAAATACACATGGTTAGCAGATGTTAATGCGAGTGTAGCGAAATGCTTGTGCTTCTAGTTCTGACAATGCAGTAATAACAAGTAATCTAACTAACAATTCCAAAACTACTGTCTTATACACAGTGTAAGGGGATAAAGAATATGTACATAAGGATATATGAATGAGTGATGGTACAGAGCAGCATAGGCAAGATACAGTAGATGGTATCGAGTACAGTATGTACATATGAGATGAGTATGTAAACAAAGTGGCATAGTTTAAAGTGGCTAGTGATACATGTATTACATAAGGATACAGTCGATGATATAGAGTACAGTATATACGTAGACATATGAGATGAATAATGTAGGGTATGTAAACATTATATAAGGTAGCATTATATAAGGTATCTTAACGTGGTAGAAATGACAAGAATCTGTGGGTTTTAATGAGACAAAAAAACAATTAATTCTAGGGTTCTTATGGGTTCTGATTTGCCTTTTTAGGTGATGCCTTTTCTGTTGTTAAACCCCATGGTCTTCAACAAACTATTGTGGACAAGGCAGCTATTGTTTATTCCATCACAGAACGTAATATTAACACCTAATGTCTTCGTGTGGATGCTTCCCCTCCCCTCCCTCTCTCTCCCCCTTTACCCTCCCCTCCCCCTCTTCCTCTCTCTCCCCCACCTCTCTCCCACCCCCTCCCTCTCTCTCCCCCACTTCCCCCTCCCCTCCCCCTCTCTCTCCCCCACTTCACCCTCCCCTCCCCCTCTTCCCCTCTCTCCCCCACCTATCTCCCACCCCCTCCTTCTCTCTCTCCCCCATCTACCCCCTCCCCTTCCTCTCTCCTCCTCTTCCCCTCTCTCCCCCACCTCTCTCCCACCCCCTCCTTC
This sequence comes from Oncorhynchus mykiss, assembly GCF_013265735.2. NCBI lineage: Eukaryota > Metazoa > Chordata > Actinopteri > Salmoniformes > Salmonidae > Oncorhynchus > Oncorhynchus mykiss. The sequence continues at coordinate 3,771,431 of NC_048565.1, read as the reverse complement.
TCTCTCTCCCCCATCTTCCCCCTCCCCTTCCTCTCTCCCACCTCTTCCCCTCTCTCCCCCACCTCCCCCCCCCTCCTTCTCTCTCTCCCCCATCTACCCCCTCCCCTTCCTCTCTCCTCCTCTTCCCCTCTCTCTCCCCCTTTTCACCCTCTTCTTCCCCTCTCTCTCTCCCCCACTCCCCCCTCCTCTTCGCCCCTCTCTCCCCAATTTCCCCTTTCCCTCTCTCCCACCTCGTCCCCCTCCTCTTCCTCTCTCTCTCCCCCTCTTTCTCTCTCTCTCCCACCTCTTCCCTCTCTCCCACCCCCTCCTTCTCTCTCTCCCCCATCTACCCCCTCCCCTTCCTCTCTCCTCCTCTTCCTCTCTCTCAATTCAATTCAAGGGGCTTTATTACCATGGGGAACATATGCGAACATTGCCAAAGCAAGTGAAGTAGACGATAAACAAAAGTGAAATAAACAATAAAAATGAACAGTAAACATTACACTCACAGAAGTTCCAAAAGAATAAAGACATTTCAAATGTCATATTATATATATATATATAGTGTTATAACAATGTGCAAATAGTTACAAAAGGGAAAATAAATAAACATAAATATATGTTGTATTTACAATGGTGTTTGTTCTTCACTGGTTGACCTTTTCTGGTGGCAACAGGTCACAAATCTTGCTGCTGTGATGTCACACTGTGGAATTTCACCCAGTAGATATGGGAGTTTATCAAAATCGTGTTTGTTTTCAAATTCTTTGTGGATCTGTGTAATCTGAGGGAAATATGTCTCTCTAATATGGTCATACATTGGGCAGGAGGTTAGGAAGTGCAGCTCAGTTTCCACCTCATTGCCAGGTCTGCCTATGGCGGCCTTTCTTCATAGCAAGGCTATGCTCACTGAGTCTGTACATAGTCAAAGCTTTCCTTCAGTTTGGGTCAGTCACAGGGGTCAGGTATTCTGCCACGTTGTACTCTCTGTGTAGGGCCAAATAGCATTCTAGTTCGCTCTGTTTTCAGTTAATACTTTCTAATTTGTCAAGTAATTATATTTTCGTTTTCTCATGATTTCTCTCTCTCCCCATCTTCCCCCTCCACTTCCACACTCTCTCCCCCTCCCCTCTCTCTCCCCCTCCCCTTCTCCTCTCTCCCCAACCCCTTCCCCTCTCTCTCCCCCTCTTCCCCCTCCCCTTCCACACTCTCTCCCCCTCTTCCCCCTCCCCTCTCTCTCCCTCCTCTTCCCCCTCTCCTTCCACACTCTCTCCCCCTCTTCCCACTCCCCTTCCCCTCCTCTTCCCCCTCCCCTTCCCCTCCCCCTCTCCCCCTTCCCCTCTCTCTCTCCTCTTCCACTCTCTCCCCTCTTCCTCCACCTCTTCCCCTCGCTCTCTCTCCTCTTCCCCTCCCCCTCCCCTGCCCCCCCTCTCTCCTCTTCCCCCTCTCTTGGCCGGTTTCATCAGCAGAAAACAGAGGCTGGGGGGTGGGGGGGGGTGTTAGTGGTAGCCCCCATGGACATGGTAATGTCAGGAATGTGTCCACTTCCTCCTGTAGCAGTGAAACAAAGAGAGTGGAGTGCTTGGCCTGGTGTGTCCCACCTCCCAACACAAGGCAGGTCACACCCACAATGCTCATAGACTGCATTGTGCTGCTACTGCCTCAGTCAAACCAGGCCTAAAACAGGCCTAAATCAGGCCTATTCTCCCGTGGGCAGATTTAGTTTGTAGGCTGAGAGAATCTGCCAGAATTTAACAGGATGCGCGAGATAACGAACACAGAAATTAATTTTACTTCTAGGTTGACAGAGATTAAGCCAGGCCCAATGGCCCATTAATTAACGGGTTGAGATGGTTCTAGTGGCCTGTGCAGGTAGTTCACAGGTTCTGATGGCCTGTCAAGGTAGTTGACAGAGATTAAGCCAGGCCCAATGGCCCATTAAATAACAGGTTCCGATGGGGGTGGTCGTCTGTCCAGGTAGATCACAGGTTCTGATGTGGTGTACTCCTCAATGCCATCGGATGAGTCCTGGAACATATTCTGTGCTAGCAAAACAGTCCTGTAGCTTAGCATCTGCGTCCTCTGACCACTTCAGTATTGAGCGAGTCACTGGTACCTTACGTTTGAGTTTCTGCTTGTAAGCATGAATCGGGAGGATAGATTTATGGACAGATTTGCAAAATGAAGGGCGAGGGAGAGCTTTGTATGTTCGAAGCATTAACACAGGCTGGCAGTGACTCCAGGGCAAAACAGACCAAAAAGACATGGGAAAATGCTCAACCATTTAAGGTTTAAGACTTACGTTGATAGGGCACTATAAGCACATACAGTATATTTGTTAAATTGGTACTGTCACAACTTCCTCCGAAGTCGGTCCCTCTCCTTGTTCGGGACGACGTTCGGCGGTCGGCGGTCTTCGGCGGTCGACGTCGCCGGTCTTCTAGCCATCGCCAATCCACCTTTCATTTTCCATTTGTTTTGTCTTGTCTACCCACACATACACGGTACCCAGGGAACAGTGGGTTAACGGCCTTGTTCAGGGGGCAGAACGACAGATTTCTACCTTGTCAGCTCGGGAATTCGATCCAGCAACCTGCCAGTTACTGACCCAACGCTCTAACCACTAGATTACCTGCACGAGTGTGTATTGTTTTGTGTTGTTAGCTAGGTATTGATGCACTGTTGGAGCGAGAAACATGAGCATGTCACAACACCTGCGATAACATCTGCAAAATATGTGTGCAGGACCAATAACATTTCATTTGATACAGGCTGAAAGAATGTACGTTGCAACAACAGTTGGCCCTCAACTGCCATCCAACTGAACCAGGATGTAAATACACAAGATGATGATGTCTGGGTGTTTCAGACGAGATAAGGATCTAGAGTCCGCAAGTTGAGGCTTGTCATAAACACAATCACTCTAAAGACAAATCCTGGCTAAAAGTACATAGTCTATAACTGAAAATCAGATGCCTCCAGGTGTCTCTATACATTTTAGAGGCACAAGTTCGTCCCTTTATCAGCCTCCAGCATCCCCCTTCTCTCAGCCACATCCCCCTCGCTCAGCCAGGCCAGCTGATCCCAGAGCCTAGGCAGCATCCCCCTCTCTCAGCCACTTCCCCCTCTGTCAGCCAGGCCAGCTGATCCTAGAGCCTAGGCAGCATCCCCTTCTCAGCCATGCCAGCTGATCCTAGGGCCTAGGCAGCATCCCCCACTCAGCCAGGCCAGCTGATCCTAGGGCCTAGGCAGCATCCCCCTCTCTCAGCCAGGCCAGCTGATCCTAGGGCCTAGTCAGCATTCCCCTCTCTCAGCCAGGCCAGCTGATCCTAGAGCCTAGGCAGCATCCCCTTCTCTCGGCCAGGCCAGCTGATCCTAGGGCCTAGGCAGCATCCCCCTCTCAGCCACATCCCCCTCTCTCAGTCAGGCCAGCTGATCCCAGAGCCTAGGCAGCATCCCCCTCTCTCAGCCACTTCCCCCTCTGTCAGCCAGGCCAGCTGATCCTAGAGCCTAGGCAGCATCCCCCTCTCTCAGCCACTTCCCCCTCTGTCAGCCAGGCCAGCTGATCCTAGAGCCTAGGCAGCATCCCCTTCTCAGCCATGCCAGCTGATCCTAGGACCTAGGCAGCATCCCCCACTCAGCCAGGCCAGCTGATCCTAGGGCCTAGGCAGCATCCCCCTCTCTCAGTCAGGCCATCTGATTCTAGGGCCTAGGCAGCATCCCCTTCTCTCAGCCAGGCAAGCTGATCCTAGAGCCTAGGCAGCATCCCCCTCTCTCAGCCAGGCCAGCTGATCCTAGGGCCTAGGCAGCATCCCCCTCTCAGCCACATCCCCCTCTCTCAGCCAGGCCAGCTGATCCTAGAGCCTAGGCAGCATCCCCCTCTCAGCCATGCCAGCTGATCCTAGGGCCTAGGCACCATCCCCCTCTCAGCCAGGCCAGCTGATCCTAGGGCCTAGGCAGCATCCCCCTCTCTCAGTCAGGCCATCTGATTCTAGGGCCTAGGCAGCATCCCCCTCTCTCAGCCACATCCCTCTCTCAGCCAGGCCATCTGATTATAGGGCCTAGGCAGCATCCCCCTAAGCAGCATGTGTGTGAAGAATGCAGGGCATCTAGGACTAGGGGGTTGGTGTTGGTTAGTCCTGGCCAGTGTCCCAAATGGCACCCTATTCTCTATGGGCCCTGGTCAAAAGTAGTGCACTACATAGGGAATAGGGTGCCATTTGTGATGATGATGGTGGAGGAGGGGCTCCCATACAGCAGATGGCAGGGCTGTCACCTCCTCTTCTCCTCTCCTCCTGGTCATGTCTGCTGTGAGGAGAATAATGCATCTCTTCTCTCAGAGCTAACCCTGATTAGGAAGGGGATAAGGGACTGGGGACAGGGGACAGGGAACAGGGACAGGGGACAGGGAACAGGGACAGGGGACAGGGGACAGGGGACAGGGGACCCCCAGACAGCTGGCAGGTAGCATGGCTCATACACCTGACCAGCACACACCCCTCACACAAACAAGCATACACAAGCGTACACACACACACACACACACACACACGCAGTCGCAATACCCGCCCCTCTCCATGTACACACAGACACACACTCGGCATCGGCTTAAATATTTACCAGACACGTGCAAACAAAAGACCTTTAGAGAAATAAGGATGAATTGTGCTAATGTTCAGATAACCTGCCTGGTATATGCTGCTACATTAATGCTAAAGTACATGTTTGGACATATTGCAGCAACTTTTGTCTGAATTATAGGTGGACTGTATTTGATCAAGCATCCAATTACCAAACGTGGTATTTTATAAAGCCCCCCTCATACATTAGCAGTTGTCACCAAGTGTTATAAAGGGATTTCTCAGACTTAACTAATATTACAGCTGTTGACGGGGAAACCCTAAAGGAAAACAGTGGGTCAAATCTATTTTTTCATAGACTATTTCTAGATGTAATTAATAGACTATTTCTAGATGTAAATAATATAATATTGGTGTATGGTATACTATATGAGGAGGTTAGAATGTTATTTAGGTTAAACAAAAGCTTTTTTTATGAAAAAACATTACCTCTCTGCTTCACAATAGCGCCCCGATCTCTTTCTAGTCACAGCATGCTATGCAGCTAATTACTCCATCTCCCCAACTGCTAACAACAACAAAAACGCTTTACATTACACAGGCAGATGTCTGTCTCTATGTGCACGGTGCCGCTCCGCTCTGACTGCTCCGCTCCGTTTTGCTCTGCAGTTTCCGATTCTACTTGCCCTGCCCCCTTTTCCCCCTGTGCACTTTGCGCTTTGCTCTGCGGTTCTGCTTTTCATCCCTGGGGGACTTGGAGTTCTCTCATTCCAATCATTCCAGTCTCAGCGAACAATCGGCCCTCAGTTATTTAATAGCAGCGCGATCTCTCGCACCGCTCAGTCTGTTTGTGAGATCTTCTCAGACGCACACCGTAGCAGCGCGCTCTCTCTCTCTCTCAGAGCAACAAATACTCTACATAATTTGCAGTTCCACTACATTTTATTAGGATTCAATTTTTTTTCCGTCAGCAAGAAATATAAACAATATACGCCGTGAACAACTTGCTTCCGTGGTGAGAATGTAAATTGGTAAGAGTTTAATTTAGCTGGGTTTTTTTTTTGTTGGAATGAGTTGCTTTTACGCATGGTGGATAGGTCTTTCAAAGTAGTATTATAGGCGACAATTCGGGTTTGTTCCTTTTAACTTGCTGTGTTATAATAACGTTATAATAATTGTCTTTTAATTCCTCATTACATATATTTTAAACTTTTATTTAAAATGTCGGGAAGTCGGCTTTGGTCTGTGATCAAGTCTGAGAGTTCATTTGCACTTTATTGACAGTGAGTTTAAATAGTTTTATTGGGCTATATGTTTTATTTTCCTAGTTGAGACTGGAATGTTATCAGATGTGTGAAAGTCTACCCAGGCTATGTGTGTTGCCTATAGAGTTTATAGTATTTAGGCCCACGTATACAGTAAGCCTGTGTTATCCACACTGTTTACATTGTAGAGTAAACATACATTTTGTCTTTCAACAAAGCCTCAATGATCTCATTTGATCTCTGTCATACTTCTGTATGTGCAAATCATTTTTACCCCCCCCCCCCCCCCCAAAAAAAAGGACAAATCAAGCAATTTAATGGAATCTGAATGGAATCTGAAAGGAAACTGTGTAGCTGGCAGCAGGAAATGACTCAATATAATGATATCCAATAACTAAAATATACATATGATTTTTTTCTTCAATACTTCAGGGCTTTGGCCTTTTTCTTTCAAAATAATACCTAGTAATATGGCTTGACAAGCTAATATAGGCCTATGCTATAGTTTACACTGTTTGGTATGTTTGCATTTACATGCTGAAGTCAATTCTACTTAATTATAATAGACTACCCTGAACTGAATGCAGAGTATCATGTACTAGAGTCCTAGCTCATACTTTATTTTTTTTAATGAACAGCAAAAGCCCAGAGGAGAATGTTGCAGGGGTTGTATTTGTACACTAACTTGGTGTTACTATGGGAATAGGGGTGGCAGGTAGTCTAGTGGTTAGAGAGTTGGACCAGTAACCGGAAGGTTGCAAGATCCCCAAGCTGACAAGGTAAAAAAAATACAAATTATGTCGTTCTGCCCCTGAACAAGGCAGTTAACCCACTGTTCCCCCGGGTAGGCCATCATTGTAAATAACTATTTGTTCTTAACTGACATGCCTAGTTAAATAACAAGTCTTAATTATAACGGCATTATAAGGCTTTATGTTAAATGCTACCAAATGTATTAGCTAGTTACTTGATTGAGCTAATTCTCTTATTGCTCTTCTGTATAGATCTGTGGTTTATTAAGAATCCAAAACATCCAACTCTTCAACCCATCCATTCACTTATATATTCTCTGATTGACTGAGATGAGAACTGCTGAGGCGTCTTCTGGCACGGTTCTACACCGTCTAATCCAGGAGCACCTCCGTCACGGGAACTCCACGGACACCAGTACCCTCCTGGCCATCCAGCAGCAGGCCCTGCGTGGAGGCAGCAACAGCAGCGGAGGAGGCGGTACCGGATCACCCCGCTCCTCTCTGGAGAGCCTGACCCAGGAAGAGTCCCAGTTCATCCACATGTCCACCAGACAGGACCCCCAGGGTCAGGAGTACCAGGGGGACTACAAACACTGTGAGAGGGACTCCGTGTGTCACCTCTACCAGCTCCACAGACACGGAGAGGAGCTGCCCACCTATGAGGAGGCCAAGGCTCACTCTCAGTACCTGGCCTCGGTAGGGGCCCAGCAGGGTCAACCTCAGCTGGGACCTGAGATGATGGATCACCAGGGAGATGGCCAGTGGGACCTGAAACGGAAGCACGCCCGGAGCCTCAGTGAGCGTCTCATGCAACTCTCCCTGGAGAGATCAAGCAGAGACATTCAGCCTCTCAGCTCCTCTCACAGTTACCCTCAACTGTCTAATGGCCACTCTGGGCCTGTTGAACACCAGGGGCCAGAGTTTCAGAGGGGACCTCCCCCAGACTACCCCTTCCTGGTCAGGCCTCCTGGATACATGCTCAGCCACTCACAGGAGACACACGGACACTACTATCAGGAACCACCTCCCTCATTCCAATCACAGCACAGGTAAATATGACACACATATACCAATTATGGGTGCCAGACCAGTAATGACACCTTGTTTTCTATATGGGATGAATATAGCTTTATATCCCAGTGCCCCTATGGGTTTACAACCAAGATGTTGTGAACGATACTGTTTGATACTCACGAGTCCCTCTCCTCTCCCCAGGTACGTACCTTCCCAGCCCCAGGCCGAGGTTGTTCGACACAGTGTCCACTATGGTCCAGAGGTCTACATGAGCCACAGCAACCCCAGTACTCACAACAACACTGCCCAAATGGACCTGTTGAGGGAGAATGAGAGACTAAGGAAAGAGTTGGAGGTGTACAGCGAGAAGGCCGCCAGACTTCAGAAGGTGAGAGACTCCTTGGTTACGGTGCCTTTTGGAATGCATCGTCGAGGTCCTTATATATCACATTTTTAATTATTTTTAATTTTTATTTAACCTTTATTTATTTATTTTTATTTTACCTTATTTTACCTTTATTTAACTAGGCAAGTCAGTTAAGAACAAATTATTATTTGTGGGTTAACTGCCTGTTCAGGGGCAGAACGACAGATTTACCTTGTCAGCTCGGGGATTCGATCTAGCAACCTTTCGGTTTCGGGTTACTGGCCCAACGCTGTAACCACTAGGCTACCTGCCGCCCCATTTAAAGTATACAGTCATTCTAATTCACATTTGACATGTACATTTTAGTCATGAGGAGGAGGGGTGAGGAGTGGGTGAGGGGTGGGTACTGTGGGATTATTTACGATACTTATTGAAGAGGTCGGGTTTCAGATGTTTTAGGCAGATGGGCAGGGACTCTGCTGTCCTAGCTTCAGAGGTAAGCTGGTTCCTCCATTGGAGTGCCAGGACAGAGTAGAGCTTGGACTGGGCTGAGAGGGAGCTGCCCTCCCGTAGAGGTGGGAGGACAGAGAAGAGCTTGGACTGGGCTGAGAGGGAGTTGCCCTCCCGTAGGGGTGGCAGGACAGAGAAGAGCTTGGACTGGGCTGAGAGGGAGTTGCCCTCCCTTAGGGGTGGCAGGGCCAAGAGACCTGATGGGGCAGAACAGAGTGCTCGGGTTGGGGTGTAGGGTTTGATCATAGCCTGAAGGTAGGGAGGGGCAGTTCCTCTTGTTGCTCCGTAGGCAAGTACCATGGTCTGGTAGAGATGCGAGCTTCGACTGGAAGCCAGTGGAGTGTGTGGAGAAGGGGTGTGACATGGGAGAACTTGGGAAGGTTGAAAACCAGGAGGGCTGCAGTGTTCTGGATAAGTTGCAGGGGTTCGATGGTACAAGCAGGGAGCCCAGCCAACAGCGAGTTGCAGTAGTCCAGACAGAAGATGACAAATGCCTGGATTAGGACCTGCGCCTCTTCCTGAGTGAGGTAGGGTCGTACTCTACGAATGTTGTAGAGCATGATCCTACAGGAGCTAGTCACTGCTTTGATGTTTGCAGAGAACGACAGGGTGTTGTCCAGAGTCACGCCAAGGTTCTTTGCACTCTAGGAGGGGGGACATTGTGGAGTTGTCAACTGTGATGGAGAGGTCTGAGCGGGCAGGCCTTCCCCAGGAGAAAGAGCAGCTCTGTCTTGTCAAGGTTGAACTTGAGGTAGTGGGCCAACATCCAAGCTTATAGATAGATACCTGCCAGACACGCAAAGATGCATGTCGCCACCTGGGTGTTAGAAGAGGGGAAGGAGAAAAGGAGTGGCAGCGATAGTAGAAACAACGTGATGATATTTCAGAGCCGAGTGCCCTGGTGTATAGAGAGAATTGGTGAGGGCCAAGAACCGAGCCCTGGGGGACACCAGTAGTGAGAGTACGTGGTACAGACACAGATCCTTTCCACGTCACCTGGTAGGAGCGACCTGCCAAGTAGGATGCAGTCCAAGAGTGTGCAGAGCCTGAGACACCAGGTCCTGAGAGGGTGGAGAGGAAGATCATATTGTTGAAGGCAGTGGATAGATCTAGGAGGGTGAGAACAGAGGAGAGATAGAGTCAGCTTTTGGCAGTGCGGGGGAAAGTCTCCCTGACTCAGAGAAGAGCAGTCTCGGTTAGAGTGACCCCGTCTTGAAGCCTAACTGGCTTGTGTCATGACCATGCTGTCAAAAACAGCGTGGTCAAGCTCATAGTACCCTTGATCGACTGCTTCACTGCATCCTGTTCGTAGCAGCCTATCTGCTTGTAATATAGTTTAGTGACCGTAATAGTTATGAGTAAACTATAATTTGATTATATAAGCGTTAATAGGTTTATTTCTAAGCCCCTGTTGGCACGCAAAGGCTGTAGAGGTAGGTAGAGAAGTATAAAGTGTGTGTGTGTTTGTTTGCCATTGCTGCATATCAGTGAGATTTGCCCTCTAGCTGTGCTGTGGCAGGAATGTGCACAGTGGATGGATCAGAGGGACATTCATTTCTAGTGACAGACAGACACATGTTTACAGGTTAGTTTAGTGACAGACAGACACGTTTACAGGTTATTTTAGTGACAGACAGACACATGTTTACAGGTTATTTTAGTGACAGACAGACACATGTTTACAGGTTATTTTAGTGACAGACAGACACGTTTACAGGTTATTTTAGTGACAGACAGACACATGTTTACAGGTTATTTTAGTGACAGACAGACACGTTTACAGGTTATTTTAGTGACAGACAGACACATGTTTACAGGTTTTCTTAGTGACAGACAGACACGTTTACAGGTTATTTTAGTGACAGACAGACACATGTTTACAGGTTATTTTAGTGACAGACAGACACATGTTTACAGGTTATTTTAGTGACAGACAGATACATGTTTACAGGTTTTCTTAGTGACAGACAGACACATAAACAGGTTATTTTAGTGACAGACAGACACATGTTTACAGGTTATTTTAGTGACAGACAGACACATGTTTACAGGTTATTTTAGTGACAGACAGACACATGTTTACAGGTTATTTTAGTGACAGACAGACACATGTTTACAGGTTATTTTAGTGACAGACAGACGCGTATACAGGTTATTTTAGTGACAGACAGACACATGTTTACAGGTTATTTTAGTGACAGACGCGTATACAGGTTATTTCCGCATCTTAAAGTATTGAGACACTTCAGTCAATCCATTCATCCACAAACCTCTACCTTCCCCCACAAACCTCTACCTTCCCCCCACAAACCTCTACCTTCCCCCCAAACCTCTACCTTCCCCCCAAACCTCTACCTTCCCCACAAACCTCTACCTTCCCCACAAACCTCTACCTTCCCCCCAAACCTCTACCTTCCCCCCACAAACCTCTACCTTCCCCACAAACCTCTACCTTCCCCACAAACCTCTACCTTCCCCCCACAAACCTCTACCATCCCCACAAACCTCTACCATCCCCACAAACCTCTACCTTCCCCCCACAAACCTCTACCTTCCCCCCAAACCTCTACCTTCCCCCCACAAACCTCTACCTTCCCCACAAACCTCTACCTTCCCCACAAACCTCTACCTTCCCCCCACAAACCTCTACCTTCCCCCCACAAACCTCTACCTTCCCCCCAAACCTCTACCTTCCCCCCACAAACCTCTACCTTCCCCACAAACCTCTACCTTCCCCCCACAAACCTCTACCTTCCCCCACAAACCTCTACCTTCCACACAAACCTCTACCTTCCATCCACAAACCTCTACCTTCCCCCCACAAACCTCTAACTTCCCCACACAAACCTCTAAATTCCCCCACACACACCTCTACCTTCCCCACAAACCTCTACCTTCCCCCACACAAACCTCTACCTTCCACCCACAAACCTCTACCTTCCCCCCACAAACCTCTACCTTCCCCCCACAAACCTCTACCTTCCCCACAAACCTCTACCTTCCCCCCACAAACCTCTACCTTCCACACAAACCTCTACCTTCCATCCACAAACCTCTACCTTCCCCCCACAAACCTCTACCTTCCCCACACAAACCTCTACCTTCCCCCACACACACCTCTACCTTCCACACAAACCTCTACCTTCCCCACACAAACCTCTACCTTCCCCCACACAAACCTCTACCTTCCCCACACAAACCTCTACCTTCCCCACAAACCTCTACCTTCCCCCACACAAACCTCTACCTTCCCCACACAAACCTCTACCTTCCCCACACAAACCTCTACCTTCCCCACACAAACCTCTACCTTCCCCACACAAACCTCTACCTTCCCCCCCACAAACCTCTACCATCCCCACAAACCTCTACCTTCCCCCACACCCCTCCTTACATAGAACATTAACATTGCTTAGAGCTTCATATCCTGCTTGTTCTATCTGTTAGCCTGTGTGTTTTAAAACACATTCAGTTGAAATCACTACTAGTGTTCCTCTTTCAGTGACTGAAATGTCCTCTATATCTCTGGATCCTCCTCCCCCTGTTCTCCCTCCAACTGCTCTTCCTCCTCCCCCTCCTTCTCCTCCTCCCCCTCCACCTTACCTGCCCCTGCTCCTCCCCATTCCCCTGCTCCTCCACCTCCTGCTCCTCCACCTCCTGCTCCTCTACCTCATTCTTCCCCTCCACCTGCTCCTGGTCCTCCTCCCCCTGTTCCTCATTCCCCTCCTCCTCCACCTCCTCCTGCTCCTCCTCCACATGTCTCATTCATTCAGTATCCCAGTCTTGTGAGACCATTGATTCCTTGATTGTAAATCACCCCTCAAATTGTTTAGTTAATTGTCACTTTTCCACCGTCTGACTTTTCACCAGTGTTTGTTTTATTGTCGCTTTTCCAATGTCGACTTTTGTGTCTCCACCTCTGAGGACTGCCCTCCCCCCTACCCCCCCTCAAAGTGTGACCACTGGTGAGGATGAGCTGTGTTTGAAGCTAGAGACCCTCAGACTGACAGTGTTCTCTTCTCGTGTTTCCTTCCAGCTGGAAGTAGAGATCCAGAGGATATCTGAGGCCTACGAGACCCTGATGAAGGGCTCTGCCAAGAGAGAGACCCTGGAGAAAACCATGAGGAACAAACTGGAGTCAGAGATCAAGAGACTGCACGACTTCAACAGGGACCTCAGAGGTAAGGCTACCAGCAGCTAGATGCTAATGCTAACGCAGCTAGTAATTGCGCAAATAATCAATGTTTTTTGATGGACTTACTTGCATAAATAAAGGTTAAATAAAGCTAATGGAAAGACTGCAGTGTGCTAAACCAGAGTCACACAGAGTGTTTCTTTCTTAACAAAATCTACTTTGAAACAAAAGTATACACACCTCACGTGGTTATGAAGACACCTGTACCATGTCAGATATAGAGTTGAAATTTATTATATTTTGAGTTTACATCCCAATGTTACTTTTTATATACATCACAGAAGTCTGAAATATCGTTTGACATAGAAACACCGTATTTTCGGGCAGGTTTAAAAAAATATATTTTATTTTATTTCATTCATGATAAAATTATTTAAAAAACATTAATAACTTTCCATCCATGAGGCCACAATGAGGGCAATTTGGTCATTTGACTGCAGGAAAGCTAGTAACCTACAGCAAGACTCTTTAGGGGTTTAAGTGTGGCTCTTCCTTCCAACAAGTACTTATAGATCCTAATCGAGCTCCCTCCCTCTCTCTTCCACCTGTAGATCGTCTGGACAACGCTACCAAACAGCAGGAAGTTGAATCCGCAGACAGGAAACAGCAGGTCTTCACCAAACTCCTGGAACAAAGTAAGTAGAGATCAGATGCCAACATGTTAAGAGGAAGCACTTCTCGTTACCTACTCTTTATGATCGGGGAGGCAGTGGTTAGAGTGTAGAGGCGGCAGCGTAGCCTAGTGGTTAGAGTGTAGAGGCGGCAGCGTAGCCTAGTGGTTAGAGTGTAGAGGCGGCAGCGTAGCCTAGTGGTTAGAGTGTGGAGGCGGCAGCGTAGCCTAGTGGTTAGAGCGTTGGACTAGTAATCGAAATGGTTGCGAGATCGAATCCTCGAGCTGACAAGGTAAAAAACTAAATCTGTCGTTCTGCCCCTGAACGAGGCAGTTAAACCACTGTTCCTAGACCATCATTGTAAAATAAGAATTTGTTCTTAACTGACTAGTTAAATAAAGGTAAAATAATCAAATTAGTAAGATTTTCTGTGGAGAGACCAAGGTCAGTTGGTGGGCCGAAAAGGTGTTTACCAAAAAATTGACTGCCGTGTTTAGTTATTTGCTGGCAGACAAATAACATTATACTTTGGTTGGCATCTGATAAAAAGCTTTTTCCTGTCTGAATGTGTTGCACTAATGTATTTTCTTACATCTCTCGCTCTCTTAGACGAGGAACAGCAGCGGGAGGTGCAGCGTCTGCGTGGCTCCGGGGAGGAGTGGCTTCGGCGCCGGGAGGTGCTGGAGCAGGCCCTGGGGTCGGCACAGGCCCGTAACCTGGCCCTGGAGGAGGAGCTTAGGAGGAAGAGGGCGTACGTAGAGAAGGTAAAGCGGCTGCAGAGTTCCCTGGGCCAGCTACAGGCAGCCTGTGAGAAGAGAGAGGCCCTGGAACTGAGGCTGAGGACCAGGCTGGAGCAGGAGCTGAAGAGCCTCCGATCAGCACAGGTGAGCAGGAGAGGAGACACATGGTGCGGGCTGTTCAATGTCGGTCCTGGAGGGCCTCTCCTCCTCTCCTTCTAATCAGGGACTTATTCAGACCTGGGACACCAGCTGGGTGCAATTAACTAGTAGGTAGAAACAAAAACCTGAAGTGTTTTGGCCCTCAAGGACCAAAATTGAACAGCACTGGTATATAAAATGAAACCTTCTGATCCACCTTGACATGTAAAATTTGACAACCCCTAAGTCTGTACAGTAAACATAGTCTTACAAAACAAAACAAAACAACTCCATGTTTGTTTGAATTTTTTTAAATTCCATTTCCTTCCACGGTGTCAGTCCCACAGCACGGCTAGTGGTCCTGGCTCCCTGCCCTCTGATCTGAGCTCCATGGTGTCTGTACAGCAGCAGCAGCAGCTGGCTGAGAGAGAAGAGAGGATCCTGGCTCTGGAGGCTGACATCACACACTGGGAACAGAAGTACCTGGAGGAGAGCACCATGAGGCAGTTCGCTATGGACGCAGCCGCCGCCGCTGCAGCTCAGAGAGACAGCAGCGTCATCAAACACTCGCCTCGTCACTCACCCGACAACAGCTTCAACGACCACCTGCCATTCAGCCACAGGCATCGGGAGATGGAGAACAGGTACAATTTCTGCTTTTAACTTCCTGCTCACTGAAGGCTACACAGTAACGTCAGTTGGTCTGACCTAGGTTCAGATAGAGATCAACATAGTGATCTGACTGACTTCATATGCAATCGTTGTGTGTGTGTAGAGTCCGAGCGCTACACTCCCAGCTCCTGGAGAAGGATGCAGTGATCAGGGTGTTACAGCAACGGTCTGGACGTGAGCAGAACAGGCTAGAGCAGCAGGACCTCCGTCCAGCCAGGTCCGTCCCCTCCATCAGCAACGAGCAACATTACCTCCGTCCAGCCAGGTCCGTCCCCTCAATCAGCACCGAGCAGCAGGACCTCCGTCCAGCCAGGTCCGTCCCCTCAATCAGCACCGAGCAGCAGGCCCTCCGTCCAGCCAGGTTCATCCCCTCCATCAGCACTGATGGCCCAGTGGAGCAACCCATCCAGGGGAAAGGTGAGCTCTAGGGCCCAGGTCACAAGTCAAACACTAAGTCTGGGTCCCAAATAGTACCCTATAGTGCTCTACTCAGGGCTCTTCTTAAGACTCTACTTGGGGCTCTAATTAGGGCTCTACTTAGGGCTCTAATTAGGGCTCTGCTTAGGGCTCTGCCTAGTGCTCTACTTACTTTCGCTTACTTAGCTGGTGTGAAATGCAGCTAGCTAGTTGAGCGTACTTAAACACCCAGGTCAAACAGAGAGGGATGCTATGTTAGCTAGCTGGCTATGGCTATCCAACAGAGAGGGATGCTATGTTAGCTAGCTGGCTATGACTATCCAACAGAGAGGGATGCTATGTTAGCTAGCTGGCTATGGCTATCCAACAGAGAAGGATGCTATGTTAGCTAATTGGCTACGGCTATCTAACAGAGAGGGATGCTATGTTAGCTAGCTGGCTATGGCTATCCAACAGAGAGGGATGATATGTTAGCTAGCTGGCTATGGCTATCCAACTGAGAGGGATGCTATGTTATCTAGCTGGCTATGGCTATCCAACAGAGAGGGATGCTATGTTAGCTAGCTGGCTACGGCTATCCGACACTGGTAACTCTTCCAAGTCAAGGTAAAGCTTTTAGTTTTATTAATGTATTGCCACCGGGCCCCGCCGGTGTAACTGCTAAACTGCTTGCTGCTGACTGCACACAGTACTGCAGGATAGTAGCAGCTTTACTAACACGGTAGTTCTAGTAACCATGTTGACTGTCAAACGATTTAGCTTATGTCTAGCGGTTATCAGTTATGATATGAAGGTTTGGCTTGGAGTGTCTTTTTTTTGTTGTTGCCTGGTCACAAGACAGCTGATCTGTTGTGCACTGTAATCCACAAGCGAGGGGAAAAGGTGAGATGAGGAGAGAACGTAGATAGATGAGAGTAGGAATTATATATACAACGAGCTGTTTGCATGTGTCTGGTATGAAAGTGAACTGTGTTTGCGTGTGATCAGGGGGTATATTCAACTCCCCTCACCTGGTTGTCTAGGTCTCAGTAAGGAACTCCCCTCACCTGGTCGTCTAGGTCTTAGTAAGGAACTCCCCTCACCTGGTCATCTAGGTCTCAGTAAGGAACTCCCCTCACCTGGTTGTCTAGGTCTCAGTAAGGAACTCCCCTCACCTGGTCGTCTAGGTCTTAGTAAGGAACTCCCCTCACCTGGTCATCTAGGTCTCAGTAAGGAACTCCCCTCACCTGGTTGTCTAGGTCTCAGTAAGGAACTCCCCTCACCTGGTCGTCTAGGTCTCAGTAAGGAACTCCCCTCACCTGGTCGTCTAGGTCTTAATTAAAATAGAAAAACCAAAACCCCACAGACACCCGGCCCTCTGTGGAATGAGTTTGACATCCTTCACCTACACTGATTGAAGTGGAATCAACAAGTGACATCAATAAGGGATCATAGCTTTCACCTGGATTCACCTGGTCAGTCGATGTCATGGGAAAAAGCAGGTGTTCCTAATGTTTTGTTTACTCGGTGTAGCTCCTCCCTGAAGAATCTTTGTTGAATTATGACATCGCCTGTCTTCTTCTTTTGAGTGTTCTGGGCGGAGGGGGGGGGGGGGGGGGGGGGGTTCACAGGTCACAGGTCATAACGCCTGGAGGAATGTCAGATCTTAAACAGCCCATGTCATTATCTCAAGAGAGAACTGGCGTCTGTTGAGTGCTTAGTGCGTAGTGTCGCCAGACAGAATGTTAAACTTCCTAAAATAACTACTGTTGGGGAGAAATCCCGGTGAGGGACCTTCCTCGAGTAGATGATGACATTTTTGTTGTTGTAATAAAAATGCATGTACTGTATGTTGTTTCCCCTCTCCGGGATAGCCGCTCTAGGATAGATGTGGCAGGGAAGCTGACAGAGTAGATGTTTGAGCGTGCGTGATTGGTTGATCTGGTAATTAACCATCTTCCTCTTGTTGTCTGTGCTCAGACAATTAACCATCTTCCTCTTGTTGTCTGTGCTTGTAGGAAAGAGCCTCTCTGATGACCAGACGGCTGCTGCAATGTCTCCTCTCTCCCTGCCCCCGCACCAACACCCCTACGCCCCGTTGGCCCTGCCCACGCTGTTGCTCCTGTCCAAGCCCCAGAGCAGGGACTGCAGCACCCAGTGTGACCGTGATGTGCTAGCCCAGGAGACGGATCTTACAGTGGATCCCACCAGCATGCTAGCACCCTCTGAGACTTCCTCGACCTCAACACCTGCCTGCGGTGTGTAGCCTACTGTTTCCTATTCCTGAAATGTTTGTTGTGTGTGTAGAAACAGTACCCGGGACCCAGAATGAGCTCGGACACCTAGTCACCAATGAGCTCGGACACCTAGTCACCTATGAGCTCGGACACCTAGTCACCTATGAGTTCGGACACCTTGTCACCTATGAGCTCGAACACCTAGTCACCTATGAGCTCGGACACCTAGTCACCTATGAGCTCGGACACCTAGTCACCTATGAGCTCGGACACCTAGTCACCTATGAGTTCGGACACCTAGTCACCTATGAGTTCGGACACCTAGTCACCTATGAGCTCGAACACCTAGTCACCTATGAGCTCGGACACCTAGTCACCTATGAGCTCGGACACCTAGTCACCTATGAGCTCGGACACCTAGTCACCTATGAGCTCGGACACCTAGTCACCTATGAGCTCGGACACCTAGTCACCTATGAGCTCGGACACCTAGTCACCTATGAGCTCGGACACCTAGTCACCTATGAGCTCGGACACCTAGTCACCTATGAGCTCGGACACCTAGTCACCTATGAGCTCGGACACCTAGTCACCTATGAGCTCGGACACCTAGTCACCTATGAGCTCGGACACCTAGTCACCTATGAGCTCGGACACCTAGTCACATACAATACAGAGAAAATTACGTGTTGAGTGGATTTACAACGGAACACAGGCTTTATACGATGATGTAATAACAAATAATTTTATCTGTGTGCTGGTTGAAGTGTAACCAGACACCCCAGGGTCACAGCAGACCGTCTGCATCCCAAATGGCACCCTTCCAGGCTCAGAGAGGGGAAGTAGTGGACTTATTCATTCGTACCAGCCAGAGTTACAGCATGTGTCTGTGTGTGTTGGCTACGGAGTCACCGTTTAGTCAAGGCCGGTAGCTTCCCAAGTAGCAGACATTACAGCTTGATTGTCTTTGTCAAACATCACGGCTTGATTGTCTTTGTCAAACATCACGGCTTGATTGTGGCCCACTGACCCTCTGTCTATGTTGTACTGCTTAACTCATTGTGGAGCTGAAATCCTGCAGTTTTTAATCTAGTGTCTAAAACATGGTTATTTTTTTTCCTTTACACCTCAGAGCACTTCCTGGCACCACTCAACACACACCAGAGCTCCAGAAGTTCAGACTCAGCAGCAGAAGTGGTGGAAATCCTAGTTTAAGAAACGCCGAACTGTGGGATCCGCTGTGGGATGGATGGTGACAACACGGTAGACGACCGAGAGATCCTCATGTCCTGTATGTCCCTCCCAACGAGGAGAAGACAACCTGTCTGTCTCTGGTCAGACTGACCTCCAGATGGACACTTCCTTTGGAGAAGGACAGACAGTTTGGAGACAGTGTGGAGAATGTTTGGAGACATGGACATGTTCTCCCTACCTACGTACCTAGCTACCTAGCTACCTACCTACCTACCTAACAATCTACCTACGTACCTACCTAACTATCTATCTACCTACCTAACAATCTACCTACCTACCTAACAATCTACCTACCTACCTACCTACCTACCTACCTTCCTACCTATCTACCTACCTACCTATCTACGTACCTACGTACCTACCTACCTACCTAACTATCTACCTACGTACCTACATACCTACCTACCTAACTATCTACCTACATACCTACCTACCTACCTACCTACCTACCTACCTACCTACCTACCTACCTACCTACCTTCCTACCTACCTTCCTACCTACCTAACTATCTACCTACCTACCTACGTACCTACATACCTACCTACCTACCTACCTACCTACCTACCTACCTACGAGGGAAGAATCCAGAAGTGGATTCAGAAGTGTTTAGCAGACAGAGCAGAGTGGAGAGCTGCTCTTCCCTGGACCATTTCTCTCTTTTCCACCTAGAAAAGTGAAGAGGAACTTTAGTTGTCTGTGTTCTCTAGTGAACCTGCCAGGTGTAACTAGTGGACCTGCCAGGTGTAACTAGTGAACCTGCCAGGTGTAACTAGTGAACCTGCCAGGTGTAACTAGTGAACCTGCCAGGTGTAACTAGTGGACCTGCCAGGTGTAACTAGTGAACCTGCCAGGTGTAACTAGTGGACCTGCCAGGTGTAACTAGTGGACCTGCCAGGTGTAACTAGTGAACCTGCCAGGTGTAACTAGTGAACCTGCCAGGTGTAACTAGTGAACCTGCCAGGTGTAACTAGTGGACCTGCCAGGTGTAACTAGTGAACCTGCCAGGTGTAACCCAGGTGTAACTAGTGGACCTGCCAGGTGTAACTAGTGGACCTGCCAGGCGTAAGTAGTGGACCTGCCAGGTGTGAGTAGTGGACCTGCCAGGTGTTCTCTAGTGGACCTGCCAGGTGTTACTAGTGGACCTGCCAGGTGTTACTAGTGGACCTGCCAGGTGTTACTAGTGGACCTGCCAGGTGTTACTAGTGGACCTGCCAGGTGTTCTCTAGTGGACCTGCCAGGTGTTCTCTAGTGGACCTGCCAGGTGTTCTCTAGTGGACCCGCCAGGTGTTCTCTAGTGGACCTTCCAGGTGTAACTAGTGGACCTGCCAGGTGTTCTCTAGTGGACCTGCCAGGTGTCACTATGACAGTCTCCGTCTAAAAGCCTCCAAGGTGCACGGACAGGATTCTGCATCGCTGCACAAGCCTGTATGTCATTGGTGTTATGTTTTAATTTAATGTATTTATATTCCTATTAAAGTGTTGCTCATTGTGTGAAGAGTTGAGTTGTGTTGTTTGGCCTTTAAGAAAGTCGGTCTGTCTGTCTGTCTGTCTGTCTGTCTGTCGATCAGCCTATCAGTGTGTGTCTCCACCCCTGCTGGTCTATACACATCTATTCATACTGCATATCTGTTTCCTTCAAGGACAGACAGTGTGTTAGCTACATTGAGCTCACCATGCCAAGTCAAATGATCCAACATGCCTGGATCAAATTCTCCCACAGCTACTCAAGCTTGTTCTACAATTACACACATCCTACCTATAATACTTTGACAGTAATATGTGTGCTTAGTGAAGTCAGTTGTACTAGTAATCTCTCCTCCTACCCAGACAGCCTCTACCCAGAATGCCACTCCCCCCGCCCGCCCTACCTCTCTCCCACTCTCCTACACACTCCGAGAAACATTCTATCTAGTCTGACCCCTCACCCTGATAACATGGCATGCATTCTGAGGAGTCTATCTAGTCTGACACCTCACCCTGTTAACATGGCATGCATTCTGCATTCTGAGGAGTCTATCTAGTCTGACACCTTACCCTGTTAACATGGCATGCATTCTGCATTCTGAGAATCGATTCTCTTTTTCAGTCTATTTATTTCTGTCAAGCCTCCATGGTAGCAGGAGCATCTGAGCGTCTTCTAAATCGATGACAGGTTGTATTCAGCTACATGTCTTAGAGAGAGAGAGAGAGAGAGAGAGAGCGAGAGAGAGAGAGAGAGAGAGAGAGAGAACCGTTAACTGGTCAATGTCTCTGTCAGAACCGTTAGTTGGGTCAATGTCTCTGTCAGAACCGTTAGTTGGGTCAATGTCTCTGTCAGAACCGTTTGTATTTTGATGAACACCCATGTCGCTATTTAATATAACTTTGTTTACATAAAGGGTTGTTATTTTGAAATGAGAGAAGAAGTTCATGTATTTTGTATATTATTTCCTTTTTAAGTACTTGGTAATGTGAGACACAATGCCAGAGGTTAGATACTAACCGTACGGCAGGGTTCAGAGTAAACAAACCCTTTGCTCTCTCTGGTTGAACTGTGACCTTCTGAAATGGGGCATTTCATTAATATAAATAAAACCTTAATATATATCTTTAAAACTTGGTTTAAAATGTACTTCCACACACTGTGTACTTGCAAATATGTAAATCATGAAAGGGCAACAATTCAATCACATAGCTTTCAAAGTTGTACACACACAACTTGTACATCTATACAACAGCTCCTGTGTCAGGAATAGAGTGGTCACCTCACAGACATGTATTACAAGTTAGTTCAAGGCCCTCTTGTCAGACCCCCTAGACAGGCATGAATATCATCTTCCCTATAAAGCAGTGAGGAATGTCGCTTCATTCCAACTCTGCCACGTGTTTGACTGTTGGCAAGCAACCTGTATCACAAAATGCCATTGGCACATTTTACACACACACACACACACACACACACACACACACACACACACACTATACCCCCTTGCCCAGTCAGGAGGAGGAATGCAAAGTATTTTCTCTAGTTCACAAAACAAAGAGTCTGTCTAGTTGTCAGTTGGGCTGTTCTCTCTCTTAGCACTCCTTTACCAGACTGGTCTCTTTCTTACCACTTCTTTACCAGGTTGGTCTCTTTCTTAGCACTCCTTTACCAGACTGGTCTCTCTCTTACCACTCCTTTACCAGACTGGTCTCTTTCTTAGCACTCCTTTACCAGACTGGTCTCTTTCTTACCACTCCTTTACCAGACTAGTCTCTTTCTTACCACTCCTTTACCCGACTGGTCTCTTTCTTACCACTCCTTTACCAGACTGGTCTCTTTCTTACCACTCCTTTACCAGACTGGTCTCTTTCTTACCACTCCTTTACCAGACTGGTCTCTTTCTTACCACTCCTTTACCAGACTGGTCTCTCTCTTACCACTCCTTTACCAGTAGACAAGGCTGGTCTCTTTCTTAGCACTCCTTTACCAGACTGGTCTCTTTCTTACCACTCCTTTACCAGACTAGTCTCTTTCTTACCACTCCTTTACCAGACTGGTCTCTTTCTTACCACTCCTTTACCAGACTGGTCTCTTTCTTACCACTCCTTTACCAGACTGGTCTCTCTCTTACCACTCCTTTACCAGTAGACAAGGCTGGTCTCTTTCTTAGCACTCCTTTACCAGACTGGTCTCTTTCTTACCACTACCAGACTGGTCTCTTTCTTACCACTCCTTTACCAGACTGGTCTCTTTCTTAGCACTCCTTTACCAGACTGGTCTCTTTCTTACCACTCCTTTACCAGACTGGTCTCTTTCTTACCACTCCTTTACCAGACTGGTCTCTTTCTTACCACTCCTTTACCAGACTGGTCTCTTTCTTAACACTCCTTTACCAGACTGGTCTCTTTCTTAGCACTTCTTTACCAGACTGGTCTCTCTCTTAACACTCCTTTACCAGACTAGTCTCTTTCTTACCACTCCTTTACCAGACTGGTCTCTTTCTTACCACTCCTTTACCAGACTGGTCTCTTTCTTAGCACTCCTTTACCAGACTGGTCTCTTTCTTAGCACTTCTTTACCAGACTGGTCTCTCTCTTAACACTCCTTTACCAGACTGGTCTCTTTCTTACCACTCCTTTACCAGACTGGTCTCTTTCTTAGCACTCCTTTACCAGACTGGTCTCTTTCTTAGCACTCCTTTACCAGACTGGTCTCTTTCTTAGCACTTCTTTACCAGTAGACAAGGCTGGTCTCTTTCTTAGCACTTATTTACCAGTAGACAAGGCTGGTCTCTTTCTTACCACTCCTTTACCAGACTGGTCTCTTTCTTAGCACTCCTTTACCAGACTGGTCTCTTTCTTACCACTTCTTTACCAGTAGACAAGGCTGTTCTCTCTCTTACCACTCCTTTACCAGTAGACAAGGCTGGTCTCTTTCTTAGCACTCCTTTACCAGTAGACAAGGCTGGTCTCTCTCTTAGCACTCATTTACCAGTAGACAAGGCTGTTCTCTTTCTTAACACTCCTTTACCAGTAGACAAGGCTGGTCTCTCTCTTAGCACTCCTTTACCAGTAGACAAGGCTGTTCTCTCTCTTAGCACTTCTTTATCAGTAGACAAGGCTGGTCTCTTTCTTAGCACTCCTTTACCAGTAGACAAGGCTGGTCTCTTTCTTACCACTCCTTTACCAGTAGACAAGGCTGGTCTCTTTCTTACCACTCCTTTACCAGTAGACAAGGCTGGTCTCTTTCTTACCACTCCTTCACCAGTAGACAAGGCTGGTCTCTTTCTTACCACTCCTTTACCAGTAGACAAGGCTGGTCTCTTTCTTAGCACTTCTTTACCAGTAGACAAGGCTGTTCTCTTTCTTAGCACTTCTTTACCAGTAGACAAGGCTGTTCTCTTTCTTAGCACTTCTTTACCAGTAGACAAGGCTGTTCTCTTTCTTAGCACTTCTTTACCAGTAGACAAGGCTGGTCTCTTTCTTAGCACTTCTTTACCAGTAGACAAGGCTGTTCTCTTTCTTAGGACTTCTTTACCAGTAGACAAGGCTATTCTCTTTCTTAGCACTTCTTTACCAGTAGACAAGGCTGGTCTCTTTCTTAACACTTCTTTACCAGTAGACAAGGCTGGTCTCTTTCTTAGCACTTCTTTACCAGTAGACAAGGCTGGTCTCTTTCTTAGCACTTCTTTACCAGTAGACAAGGCTGGTCTCTTTCTTAGCACTTCTTTACCAGTAGACAAGGCTGGTCTCTTTCTTAGCACTTCTTTACCAGTAGACAAGGCTGTTCTCTTTCTTAGCACTTCTTTACCAGTAGACAAGGCTGGTATCTTTCTTAGCACTTCTTTACCAGTAGACAAGGCTGTTCTCTTTCTTAGCACTTCTTTACCAGTAGACAAGGCTGGTCTCTTTCTTAGCACTTCTTTACCAGTAGACAAGGCTGGTCTCTTTCTTAGCACTTCTTTACCAGTAGACAAGGCTGGTCTGTATCAATAGACAAGGCTGGTCTCTTTCTTACCACTCCTTTACCAGACTGGTCTCTTTCTTACCACTCCTTTACCAGACTGGTCTCTTTCTTACCACTCCTTTACCAGACTGGTCTCTTTCTTACCACTCCTTTACCAGACTGGTCTCTTTCTTACCACTCCTTTACCAGACTGGTCTCTTTCTTACCACTCCTTTACCAGACTGGTCTCTTTCTTACCACTCCTTTACCAGTAGACAAGGCTGGTCTCTTTCTTACCACTCCTTTACCAGTAGACAAGGCTGGTCTGTATCAATAGACAAGGCTGGTCTCTCTCTTGCCACTCCTTTACCAGTAGACAAGGCTGGTCTTTCTCTTAGCACTCCTTTACCAGTAGACAAGGCTGGTCTGTATCAATAGACAAGGCTGGTCTCTCTCTTGCCACTCCTTTACCAGTAGACAAGGCTGGTCTCTCTCTTAGCATTCCTTTACCAGACTGGTCTCTCTCTTAGCACTCCTTTACCAGTAGACACGGCTGGTCTCTCTCTTAGCACTCCTTTACCAGTAGACAAGGCTGGTCTCTCTCGTAGCACTCCTTTACCAGTAGACAAGGCTGTTCTCTCTCTTAGCACTCCTTCACCAGTAGACAAGGCTGTTCTCTCTCTTACCACTCCTTTACCAGTAGACAAGGCTGGTCTCTCTCGTAGCACTCCTTTACCAGTAGACAAGGCTGTTCTCTCTCTTAGCACTCCTTCACCAGTAGACAAGGCTGTTCTCTTTCTTACCACTCCTTTACCAGACTGGTCTCTTTCTTAGCACTCCTTTACCAGACTGGTCTCTTTCTTACCACTTCTTTACCAGTAGACAAGGCTGTTCTCTCTCTTACCACTCCTTTACCAGTAGACAAGGCTGGTCTCTTTCTTAGCACTCCTTTACCAGTAGACAAGGCTGGTCTCTCTCTTAGCACTCATTTACCAGTAGACAAGGCTGTTCTCTTTCTTAACACTCCTTTACCAGTAGACAAGGCTGGTCTCTCTCTTAGCACTCCTTTACCAGTAGACAAGGCTGTTCTCTCTCTTAG
This sequence comes from Oncorhynchus mykiss, assembly GCF_013265735.2. NCBI lineage: Eukaryota > Metazoa > Chordata > Actinopteri > Salmoniformes > Salmonidae > Oncorhynchus > Oncorhynchus mykiss. The sequence continues at coordinate 3,746,211 of NC_048565.1, read as the reverse complement.
CACTTCTTTATCAGTAGACAAGGCTGGTCTCTTTCTTAGCACTCCTTTACCAGTAGACAAGGCTGGTCTCTTTCTTACCACTCCTTTACCAGTAGACAAGGCTGGTCTCTTTCTTACCACTCCTTTACCAGTAGACAAGGCTGGTCTCTTTCTTACCACTCCTTCACCAGTAGACAAGGCTGGTCTCTTTCTTACCACTCCTTTACCAGTAGACAAGGCTGGTCTCTTTCTTAGCACTTCTTTACCAGTAGACAAGGCTGTTCTCTTTCTTAGCACTTCTTTACCAGTAGACAAGGCTGTTCTCTTTCTTAGCACTTCTTTACCAGTAGACAAGGCTGTTCTCTTTCTTAGCACTTCTTTACCAGTAGACAAGGCTGGTCTCTTTCTTAGCACTTCTTTACCAGTAGACAAGGCTGTTCTCTTTCTTAGGACTTCTTTACCAGTAGACAAGGCTATTCTCTTTCTTAGCACTTCTTTACCAGTAGACAAGGCTGGTCTCTTTCTTAACACTTCTTTACCAGTAGACAAGGCTGGTCTCTTTCTTAGCACTTCTTTACCAGTAGACAAGGCTGGTCTCTTTCTTAGCACTTCTTTACCAGTAGACAAGGCTGGTCTCTTTCTTAGCACTTCTTTACCAGTAGACAAGGCTGGTCTCTTTCTTAGCACTTCTTTACCAGTAGACAAGGCTGTTCTCTTTCTTAGCACTTCTTTACCAGTAGACAAGGCTGGTATCTTTCTTAGCACTTCTTTACCAGTAGACAAGGCTGTTCTCTTTCTTAGCACTTCTTTACCAGTAGACAAGGCTGGTCTCTTTCTTAGCACTTCTTTACCAGTAGACAAGGCTGGTCTCTTTCTTAGCACTTCTTTACCAGTAGACAAGGCTGGTCTGTATCAATAGACAAGGCTGGTCTCTTTCTTACCACTCCTTTACCAGACTGGTCTCTTTCTTACCACTCCTTTACCAGACTGGTCTCTTTCTTACCACTCCTTTACCAGACTGGTCTCTTTCTTACCACTCCTTTACCAGACTGGTCTCTTTCTTACCACTCCTTTACCAGACTGGTCTCTTTCTTACCACTCCTTTACCAGACTGGTCTCTTTCTTACCACTCCTTTACCAGTAGACAAGGCTGGTCTCTTTCTTACCACTCCTTTACCAGTAGACAAGGCTGGTCTGTATCAATAGACAAGGCTGGTCTCTCTCTTGCCACTCCTTTACCAGTAGACAAGGCTGGTCTTTCTCTTAGCACTCCTTTACCAGTAGACAAGGCTGGTCTGTATCAATAGACAAGGCTGGTCTCTCTCTTGCCACTCCTTTACCAGTAGACAAGGCTGGTCTCTCTCTTAGCATTCCTTTACCAGACTGGTCTCTCTCTTAGCACTCCTTTACCAGTAGACACGGCTGGTCTCTCTCTTAGCACTCCTTTACCAGTAGACAAGGCTGGTCTCTCTCGTAGCACTCCTTTACCAGTAGACAAGGCTGTTCTCTCTCTTAGCACTCCTTCACCAGTAGACAAGGCTGTTCTCTCTCTTACCACTCCTTTACCAGTAGACAAGGCTGTTCTCTCTCTTAGCACTCCTTCACCAGTAGACAAGGCTGTTCTCTCTCTTACCACTCCTTTACCAGTAGACAAGGCTGGTCTCTCTCTCTTACCACTCCTTTACCAGTAGACAAGGCTGGTCTCTCTCTTAGCACTCCTTCACCAGTAGACAAGGCTGGTCTCTCTCTTAGCACTCCTTCACCAGTAGACAAGGCTGTTCTCTCTCTTAGCACTCCTTTACCAGTAGACAAGGATGTTCTCTCTCTTCCCACTCCTTTACCAGTAGACAAGGCTGTTCTCTCTCTCTTACCAATCCTTTACCAGTAGACAAGGCTGTTCTCTCTCTTAGCACTCCTTTACCAGTAGACAAGGCTGGTCTTTCTCTTAGCACTCCTTTACCAGTAGACAAGGCTGTTCTCTCTCTTAGCACTCCTTCACCAGTAGACAAGGCTGTTCTCTCTCTTAGCACTCCTTTACCAGTAGACAAGGCTGTTCTCTCTCTTAGCACTCCTTCACCAGTATACAAGGCTGTTCTCTCTCTTACCACTCCTTTACCAGTAGACAAGGCTGGTCTCTCTCTCTTACCACTCCTTTACCAGTAGACAAGGCTGGTCTCTCTCTTAGCACTCCTTCACCAGTAGACAAGGCTGGTCTCTCTCTTAGCACTCCTTCACCAGTAGACAAGGCTGTTCTCTCTCTTAGCACTCCTTTACCAGTAGACAAGGCTGGTCTCTCTCTCTTACCACTCCTTTACCAGTAGACAAGGCTGTTCTCTCTCTTAGCACTCCTTTACCAGTAGACAAGGCTGGTCTTTCTCTTAGCACTCCTTTACCAGTAGACAAGGCTGTTCTCTCTCTTAGCACTCATTTACCAGTAGACAAGGCTGTTCTCTCTCTTACCACTCCTTTACCAGGCTGGTCTCTCTCTTAGCACTCCTTTACCAGTAGACAAGGCTGGTCTCTCTCTTAGCACTCCTTTACCAGTAGACAAGGCTGGTCTCTCTCTTAGCACTCCTTTACCAGTAGACAAGGCTGGTCTCTCTCTTAGCACTCCTTTACCAGTAGACAAGGCTGGTCTCTCTCTTAGCACTCCTTTACCAGTAGACAAGGCTGGTCTTTCTCTTACCACTCCTTCACCAGTAGACAAGGCTGTTCTCTCTCTTAGCACTCCTTCACCAGTAGACAAGGCTGTTCTCTCTCTTAGCACTCCTTCACCAGTAGACAAGGCTGTTCTCTCTCTTAGCACTCCTTCACCAGTAGACAAGGCTGTTCTCTCTCTTACCACTCCTTTACCAGTAGACAAGGCTGGTCTCTCTCTCTTAGCACTCCTTTACCAGTAGACAAGGCTGTTCTCTCTCTTAGCACTCCTTTACCAGTAGACAAGGCTGTTCTCTCTCTTAGCACTCCTTCACCAGTAGACACGGCTGGTCTCTCTCTTAGCACTCCTTCACCAGTAGACAAGGCTGTTCTCTCTCTTACCACTCCTTCACCAGTAGACAAGGCTGGTCTCTCTCTTAGCACTCCTTCACCAGTAGACAAGGCTGGTCTGTATCAATAGACAAGGCTGGTCTGTATCAATAGAGAAGGCTGGTCTGTATCAATAGACAAGGCTGGTCTTTATCAGTAGACAAGGTTGGTCTGTATCAATAGACAAGACTGGTCGTTATCAATAGACAAGGCTGGTCTGTATCAATAGACAATGCTGGTCTTTACCAATAGACAAGGCTGGTCTGTATCAATAGACAAGGCTGGTCTTTACCGATAGACAAGGCTGGTCTGTATCAATAGGCAAGGCTGGTCTTTACCGATAGACAAGGCTGGTCTGTATCAATAGGCAAGGCTGGTGTTCACCAATAATGTTTGTCTAATGGCAGATGAGCACCAAAACGTGTTATCTATGATTTCTCTTCATGTGACAAGGATTGAAAATAATTTGCCAGTAGATTGTCGACTTGATTCATGATGATGACTGCTTGTCTCGCTTGCTAGCCAAGATTTTGAAAGTATGATGTTTACATGATCAGTCCAATCAAAGCTACGATAGATTTAACGTCATTTCATCTTTGGCCAATGACCTTGAGCCTTCTTGGATGGGCACTGCTAACAAATCTATGGCAGCACCCAAGGGACTTTTTCGACCTCTCCCTGTAGATTTTTGCGGTGATGTAGTGTCCCCATGAGTGACAGAACACAGCCAATTACAGTGCAACTAGAGAACATAACCAACACCTGTAACAAGTTTCTACGGGCTGTAACGGAACTTTTTCAACTTTTCGTGCGACGTTCGGCTGGACCTGAACAGATTTGTTTACCAAACGCAGAGCGCGTTTGGTAAACAAATCTGTTCAGGTCCAGCCGAACGTCGCACGAAAAGTTGAAAAAGTTCCGCTACAGCCCGTAGAAACTTGTCAAACTAAGTATAGAATCAATCTTTATGATGTTTTTATCATAAATCTTCAATAATGTTCCAACTAGAAAATGTCTGTCTGTAGAAAAGCAATGGAACGAGAGCTAACTCTCTCGTGACCGCGCGTCACGAGCCTGTGGCACTCTGCCAGACACCTGGCTCAATCAGCTCTCATTCGCCCCCACTTCACAGTAGAAGCCTCAAACAAAGTTCTAAAAACTGTTGCCATCTAGTGGAAACCTTAGGAAGTGCAATATGACCCAATTTACACTGTATATTGGAATGGCAAAGAGTTGAAAAACTATAAACCTCAGATTTCCCACTTCCTGGTTGGATTTTTCTCAGGTTTTCACCTGCCATATGAGGTCTGTTATACTCACAGACATCATTCAAACAGTTTTAGAAACTTCAGTGTTTTCTATCCAATACTACTACTAATATGCATATATTAGCATCTGGGACAGAGTAGCAGGCAGTTTACTCTGGGCACCTTATTCATCCAAGCTACTCAATACTGCCCCCCAGTCACCAAGAAGTTAAACAGTATTTAACATGATATCCTCTCTATTCTTTACAGGAATGTGGTTCTGAATATAAACAGCAACACCTCCACCTTTGTGATATCTATCTTCTCTGTAGATGTTATAACCTTCCATTGCTACCACTGTATCATCAAAAGTATTATCTAAGTGAGTTTCAGAATATGAATGTCATCTGTTACTAGCAAATGATTGATTTCATGAACCTTGTTTCTTAAGATACATATGTTGACGTGGGCTATTTCGAGCACTTTTCTTCTGGGATGCTTACTTGTTTTCATTGCTTTACTGGGAAGCATAGCAGAAGTAGACATGGGCGTGTTCTTTATGTTAGTGCAGGGTGAGCTCCACACAGAGCACTTCCTGCTAGGACTCACCACCTCAGTGGTCTTCCTACTAGGGCACACCACCTCAGTGTTAACAGTGGTCTTCCTACTAGGACACACCACCTCAGTGTTAACAGGGGTATTGAAACAGGTTAGATCAGGGATATTGAAACAGGTCAGATCAAGGATATTGCCTCTGCGTATTGAAACAGGTCAGATCAGGGATATTGAAACAGGTCAGATCAGGGATATTGAAACAGGTTAGATCAGGGGTATTGAAACAGGTTAGATCAGGGATATTGAAACAGGTCAGATCAGGGATATTGCCTCTGCGTATTGAAACAGGTCAGATCAGGGTTATTGAAACAGGTCAGATCAGGGATATTGTCTCTGCGTATTGAAACAGGTCAGATCAGGGATATTGAAACAGGTATTGTGGTGAACTGGAAGAGGAAAGCCTATGTAACTATTGTGACCTCAAGACTACCAGATATACCCTGGTATTATGTAGACAGACCACCAGATATACCCTGGTATTATGTAGTCATGAGGAGACAGACCACCAGATATACCCTGGTATTATGTAGCTGAGGAGACAGACTACCAGATATACCCTGGTATAATGTAGACAGACCACCAGATATACCCTGGTATTATGTAGTCATGAGGAGACAGACCACCAGATATACCCTGGTATTATGTAGTCATGAGGAGACAGACCACCAGATATACCCTGGTATTATGTAGTCATGAGGAGACAGACCACCAGATATACCCTGGTATTATGTAGCCATGAGGAGACAGACCACCAGATATACCCTGGTATTATGTAGTCATGAGGAGACAGACCACCAGATATACCCTGGTATTATGTAGCTGAGCCATGAGGAGACAGACCACCAGATATACCCTGGTATTATGTAGTCATGAGGAGACAGACCACCAGATATACCCTGGTATTATGTAGTCATGAGGAGACAGACCACCAGATATACCCTGGTATTATGTAGTCATGAGGAGACAGACCACCAGATATACCCTGGTATTATGTAGCTGAGGAGACAGACCACCAGATATACCCTGGTATTATGTAGTCATGAAGAGACAGACCACCAGATATACCCTGGTATTATGTAGCTGAGGAGACAGACCACCAGATATACTGTCACGCCCTGGTCTAAGTATTTTGTGTTTTTCTTCATGTATTGGGTCAGGCCAGGGTGTGGCATGGGTTTTTGTATGTGGTGTGTAAGTATGGGGATTGTAGCTAGTGGGGTGTTCTAGCTAAGTCTATGGCTGTCTGAAGTGGTTCTCAATCAGAGGCAGGTGTTTATCGTTGTCTCTGATTGGGAACCATATTTAGGCAGCCATATTATTTGAGTTTGTCGTGGGTGATTGTCCTGCGTGTCTTGATGTCCTTGTTTGATGTTAGTTGACACAAGTATAGGCTGTTTTCGTTTTTCGTTTAGTTTATTGTTTTGTAGTGTTCGTGTTTAGTCGTGTTTACGTTTGTCAGATCAGGGATATTTCCTCTGTGTATTGAAACAGTTAAGATCAGAGATATTTCCTCTGCGTATAGAAACAGGTCAGATCAGGGATAACGAAACAGGTCAGATCAGGGATAATGTCTCTGCGTATTGAAACAGGTTAGATCAGGGATATTTCCTCTGCGTATTGAAACAGGTCAGATCACGGATATTGAAAAAGGTCAGATCAGGGATAATGTCTCTGCGTATTGAAACAGGTCAGATCAGGGATATTGCCTCTGCGTATTGAAACAGGTTAGATCAGGGATATTTCCTCTACATATTGAAACAGGTCAGATAAGGGATATTGAAACAGGTCAGATCAGGGATATTGAAACAGGTCAGATCGGGGATAATGTCCCTGCATATTGAAACAGGTCAGATCAGGGATATTGAAACAGGTCAGATCAGGGATAATGTCTCTGCGTATTGAAACAGGTTAGATCAGGGATATTGAAACAGGTCAGATCAGGGATATTGCCTCTGCGTATTGAAACAGGTCAGATCAGGGATATTGAAACAGGTCAGATCAGGCATATTGAAACAGGTTAGATCAGGGATATTGAAAAAGGTCAGATCAGGGGTATTGAAACAGGTTAGATCAGGGATATTGAAACAGGTCAGATCAAGGATATTGCCTCTGCGTATTGAAACAGGTCAGATCAGGGATATTGAAACAGGTCAGATCAGGGATATTGAAACAGGTTAGATCAGGGGTATTGAAACAGGTTAGATCAGGGATATTGAAACAGGTCAGATCAGGGATATTGCCTCTGCGTATTGAAACAGGTCAGATCAGGGTTATTGAAACAGGTCAGATCAGGGATATTGTCTCTGCGTATTGAAACAGGTCAGATCAGGGATATTGAAACAGGTATTGTGGTGAACTGGAAGAGGAAAGCCTATGTAACTATTGTGACCTCAAGACTACCAGATATACCCTGGTATTATGTAGACAGACCACCAGATATACCCTGGTATTATGTAGTCATGAGGAGACAGACCACCAGATATACCCTGGTATTATGTAGCTGAGGAGACAGACTACCAGATATACCCTGGTATAATGTAGACAGACCACCAGATATACCCTGGTATTATGTAGTCATGAGGAGACAGACCACCAGATATACCCTGGTATTATGTAGTCATGAGGAGACAGACCACCAGATATACCCTGGTATTATGTAGTCATGAGGAGACAGACCACCAGATATACCCTGGTATTATGTAGCCATGAGGAGACAGACCACCAGATATACCCTGGTATTATGTAGTCATGAGGAGACAGACCACCAGATATACCCTGGTATTATGTAGCTGAGCCATGAGGAGACAGACCACCAGATATACCCTGGTATTATGTAGTCATGAGGAGACAGACCACCAGATATACCCTGGTATTATGTAGTCATGAGGAGACAGACCACCAGATATACCCTGGTATTATGTAGTCATGAGGAGACAGACCACCAGATATACCCTGGTATTATGTAGCTGAGGAGACAGACCACCAGATATACCCTGGTATTATGTAGTCATGAAGAGACAGACCACCAGATATACCCTGGTATTATGTAGCTGAGGAGACAGACCACCAGATATACTGTCACGCCCTGGTCTAAGTATTTTGTGTTTTTCTTCATGTATTGGGTCAGGCCAGGGTGTGGCATGGGTTTTTGTATGTGGTGTGTAAGTATGGGGATTGTAGCTAGTGGGGTGTTCTAGCTAAGTCTATGGCTGTCTGAAGTGGTTCTCAATCAGAGGCAGGTGTTTATCGTTGTCTCTGATTGGGAACCATATTTAGGCAGCCATATTATTTGAGTTTGTCGTGGGTGATTGTCCTGCGTGTCTTGATGTCCTTGTTTGATGTTAGTTGACACAAGTATAGGCTGTTTTCGGTTTTCGTTTAGTTTATTGTTTTGTAGTGTTCGTGTTTAGTCGTGTTTACGTTTGTTTAAATAAACATGGATCGCAATCGACACGCTGCAGTTTGGTCCGACTCTCCTTCTCACCAAGAAAACCGTTACAGAATCACCCACCACCAACGGACCAAGCAGCGTGTCAACAGGCAGCAACAGCAGCGTAAAGAGGAATGGACATGGGAGGACGTTTTGGATGGCAAGGGCTGTTACACTTGGGAGGAGATACTGGCTGGAAGAGATCGCCTCCCATGGGAACAGGTGGAGGCACTTAGGAGAGCAGAGGCAGCCGGAGAGAGGAGCCGGCGATATGAGGGAACACGGCTGGCAAGGAAGCCCGAGAGGCAGCCCCAAAAATTTATTGGGGGGGGGGGGCTAACAGGGAGTATGGCTACGCCAGGTAGGAGACCTGCGCAAACTCCCTATGCTTACCGGGGGGCTAGAGAGACCGGGCAGGCACCGTGTTATGCTGTGGTGCGCATGGTGTCTCCAGTGCTGGTGCATAGCCCGGTGCGGTACATTCCAGCTCCGCGTATCGGCCGGGCTAGAGTGAGCATCGAGCCAAGTGCCATGAAGCCGGCTCTATGCAGCTGGTCCCCAGTGCGTCTCCTTGGGCCGGCTTACATGGCACCAGCCTTGCGCTCGGTGTCTCCGGTTCGCCTGCATAGCCCAGTGCGGGCTATTCCACCTTGCACGGTCCGGTCTTTCCAGTACCACCTCCACACCCCAGCCCTCCGGTAGCAGCTCCCCGCACCAGGCTTCCTGTGCGTGTCCTCGGCCCAGTACCACCAGTGCCAGCACCACGCATCAGGCCTACAGTGCGCCTCGCCTGTCCAGACCCACTGGCTCCATGTCATCTACAAGACCCTGCTAGGTAAAGTCCCCCCTTATCTCAGCTCGCTGGTCACCATAGCATCTCCCACCTGTAGCACACGCTCCAGCAGGTATATCTCTCTAGTCACCCCCAAAACCAATTCTTTCTTTGGCCGCCTCTCTTTCCAGTTCTCTGCTGCCAATGACTGGAACGAACTACAAAAATCTCTGAAACTGGAAACACTTATCTCCCTCACTAGCTTTAAGCACCAACTGTCAGAGCAGCTCACAGATTACTGCACCTGTACATAGCCCACCTATAATTTAGCCCAAACAACTACTTCTTTCCCAACTGCATTTAATTTATTTATTTATTTTGCTCCTTTGCACCCCATTATTTGTATTTCTACTTTGCACATTCTTCCATTGCAAAACTACCATTCCAGTGTTTTACTTGCTATATTGTATTTACCTTGCCACCATGGCCTTTTTTGCCTTTACCTCCCTTCTCACCTCATTTGCTCACATTGTATATAGACTTGTTTATACTGTATTATTGACTGTATGTTTGTTTTACTCCATGTGTAACTCTGTCGTATCTGTCGAACTGCTTTGTAAATGTAAATGAGAACTTGTTCTCAACTTGCCTACCTGGTTAAATAAAGGTAAAATAAAAAAAATCTATCTACACACAATAGCCCATTATGACATCACAATAGCCCATTATGACATCACAATACCCCATAATGACAAAGCGAAATCGGGTTTTTGGAAATGTTTAAAAACGTATTCAAAATAAAAAACAGAAAAACCTTATTTACGTCAGTATTCAGACCCTTTGCAATGAGACTCGAAAATTGAGGTCAAGTGCATCCTGTTTCCATTGATCATCCTTGAGATGTTTCTACAACTTGATTGGAGTCTACATGTGGTAAATTCGATTGATTGGACATGATTTGGAAAGGCACACACCTGTCTATATAAGGTCCCACAGTTGATAGTGCATGTCAGAACATGTTCAGCTGCTCCTTTTCATCTGGGGGAAGGGTCTTTGTGGGGGCTATCTGTCACCAATTCCTGCTGAGTCACCTGCGACTGCCGTTGTCTTCTTCCACTGCCATCACGGAGTCTTTCGTCTGGAGTTTACTTATTCCAACATCTAGGCATGCAGTCATCTTGAATATCGACCAACCAGCACTCGTGCTCCAACGAAACATTGCTGACTCTCACCGATAAGGACCTCTGGCCCTTCATGTTCGCGACTTCCCTTGCCACAGTGCAAAGACATACCGAGGTAGGGGATTGGCCGAACCAGGGAACCAATCAACGCCTGGCAGTCCTCACTGCTGATCCTGCATGGAAGGTAGAGGCACAACGTCTGGTCCAAACGACCAACTTGATGTTCTGGCTCAACGAGGGGGTCAGGGGACTTCGTTTCAATTCAATTTAAGGGGCTTTATTGGCATGGGAAACATATGTTTACATTGCCTAAGCAAGATGAATAGAAAGCAAAAGTGGAATAAACAATAAAAAATTGACAGTAAACCTATCAATCAATCAAATGTATTTATAAAGCCCTTCTTACATCAGCTGATGTCCAAAAGTGCTGTACAGAAACCCAGCCTAAAACCCTAAACAGCAAGCAATGCAGGTGTAGAAGCACGGTGGCTAGGAACAACTCCCTAGAAAGGCCAAAACCTAGGAAGAAACCTAGAGAGGAACCAGGCTATGTGAGGTGGCCAGTACTCTTCTGGCTGCGCCGGGTGGAGATTATAACAGAACACGGCCAAGATGTTCAAATGTTCATAGATGACCAACATGGTCAAATAATAACAATCATAGTGGTTGTAGAGGGTGCAACATGTCAGTACCTCAGGAGTAAATGTCAGTTGGCTTTTCATAGCCGATCATTCCGATCATAGCCGAGTTAGAGACAGTAGGTGCGGTAGAGAGAGAGAGTCCAAAACAGCAGGTCTAGGACGTCCAGTGAACAGGTCAGGGTTCCATAGCCGCAGGCAGAACAGGTTAAACTGGAGCAGCAGCAGGTGGACTGGGGACAGCAGGTGGACTGGGAACAGCAGGTGGACTGGGGATAGCAAAGAGTCATCAGGTCAGGTAGACCTGAGGCATGGTCCTAGGGCTCAGGTCCTCTGAGAGAAAGAGAGAGAATTAGAGGGAGCATACTAAAATTCACACAGGACACCGGATAAGACAGGAAAAATATTATAGATATAACAGACTGACCCTAGCCCCCTGACACAAACTATTGCAGCATAATTACTGGATGCTGAGACTGGAAGGGTCAGGGGACACGGTTGCCCCCTCTGACTATACCCCCGGACAGGGCCAACCAGGCAGGATATAACCCCACACACTTTGCCAAAGCACAGTCCCCACACCATCAGAGGGATATCTTCAATCACCAACTTACCATCCTGAGACAAGGCTGAGTATAGCCCACGAAGATCTCCCCCACGGCACAAACCCGAGAGGGGCGCCAACAGGAAGATCACGTCAGTGACTCAACCCTCCTAGGGACGGCATGGGAGAGCACCAGTAAGCCAGTGACTCAGCCCTCCTAGGGACGGCATGGGAGAGCACCAGTAAGCCAGTGACTCAGCCCCTGTAACATGGTTAGAGACAGAGAATCCCAGTGGAGAGAGGGGAACCGGCCAGGCAGGGACAGCATGGAAGAGCACCAGTACGCCAGTGACTCAGCCCCTGTAACAGGGTTAGAGACAGAGAATCCCAGTGGAGAGAGGGGAACCGGCCAGGCAGGGACAGCATGGAAGAGCACCAGTACGCCAGTGACTCAGCCCCTGTAACAGGGTTAGAGACAGAGAATCCCAGTGGAGAGAGGGGAACCGGACAGGCAGAGACAGCAAGGGCGGTTCGTAGCTCCAGTGCCTTTCTGTTCATCATCTTCACACCCCTGGGTCAGACTACACTCAATCATATGACCCACTGAAGAGATGAGTCTTCAATAAAGACTTAGAGGTCGAAACCGAGTCTGCGTCTCTCACATGAGTAGGCAGACCATTCCATAAAAATGTAGCTCTATAGGGGAAAGCCCTGCCTCCAGCTGTTTGCTTCGAAATTCTAAGGACAATAATGAGGCCTGCGTCTTGTGACCGTAGCGTACGTGTAGGTATGTACGGCAGGACCAAATTAGAGAGATAGGTAGGAGCAAGCTCTGTTTTGTCCAAGTTTAAAAGTAAAACATTTGCCGTCATCCACTTCCTTATGTCTGAAACACAGGCTTCCAGGGAGGGTAATTTAATTTAAGCGAAATATACAGCTCTGTATCGTTCGCATCGCATTGAAAGTCGACAAAGTTGCATTGAATGACATCACCAAGAGGTAAAATATATAGTGAAAACAATAGTGGTCCTAAAACGGAACCTTGAGGAACACAGACATTTGCAGTTGATTTGTCAGAGGACTAACAATCCACAGAGACAAACTGATATCTTTCCAACAGGTAAGATCTAAACCAGGCCAGAACTTGTCCGTGTGGACCAATTTGGGTTTCCAATCTCTCCAAAAGAATGTGGTGATTGATGGTATCAAAAGCAGCACTAAGATCTAGGACAGCTGCAGAGCCTTGGTCTGATACCATTAAAAGGTAATTTATCACCTTCACATGTGCAGTCTCAGTGCTATGATGGGGTCTAAAACCAGACTGAAGCGTTTTGTAAACTGTATATTTGCTGCACAACAGCTTTTTCAAAGAAAATTGAGAGGAAAGAGGGCCAATTATCTACAAATTCTATCTTTTGGGAGGGGCAGAAAACAGTTTTCAACCATGCCGTGTGAAAGACATCTGGACTGTCTCCATGCCGTGTGAAGGACATCTGTACAGTCTCCATACCGTGTGAAAGACACCTGAACAGTCTCAATGTCGTGTGAAGGACATCTGGACATTCTCCATAGCGTGTGAAAGACACCTGAACAGTCTCCATGTCGTGTGAAGGACATCTGTACAGTCTCCATACCGTGTGAAAGACACCTGAACAGTCTCCATGTCGTGTGAAGGACATCTGTACAGTCTCCATACCGTGTGAAAGACACCTGAATAGTCTCCATGTCGTGTGAAGGACATCTGGACATTCTCCATACCGTGGAAGGACATCTGGACAGTCTCCATACCGTGTGAAGGACATCTGGACAGTCTCCATGCTGTATGTGGGACACCTGGACAGTCTCTGTCCCATGTGTGGGACATCTGGACAGTCTCCATGCCGTGTAAAGGACATCTGGACAGTCTCTGTGCCATGTGTGGGACATCTGGACAGTCTCCATGCCGTGTAAATGACATCTGGACAGTCTCCGTGCCATGTAAAGGACATCTGGACAGTGTCCATGCCGTGTAAAGGACATCTGGACAGTCTCTGTCCCATGTGTGGGACATCTGGACAGTCTCCTTGCCGTGAGTGGGACATCTGGACAGTCTCCTTGCCGTGAGTGGGACATCTGGACAGTCTCATTTAAAAATGTGTTATAAAGTAGCTATCTTGTCAGTTTGCCTTGTGATTTGCTTTAGCTAGCTGACTTGGTTAGCCCACATTCAATGTCATCGAGGATAGCTAGGTAGTTAGCAAATGTTAGCTTGTAGCCTGCTTCAAATTTGCATTAGCTAAATACCATAATACCTGGGTCTGGTTCACTCCATGGTTTACTACTATAGTCCCTGGGTCTGGGTCACTCCATGGTTTACTACTATAGTCCCTGGGTCACTCCATGGTTTACTACTATAGTCCCTGGGTCTGGGTCACTCCATGGTTTACTACTATAGTCCCTGGGTCTGGGTCACTCCATGGTTTACTACTATAGTCCCTGGGTCACTCCATGGTTTACTACTATAGTCCCTGGGTCACTCCATGGTTTACTACTATAGTCCCTGGGTCACTCCATGGTTTACTACTATAGTCCCTGGGTCTGGGTCACTCCATGGTTTACTACTATAGTCCCTGGGTCACTCCATGGTTTACTACTATAGTCCCTGGGTCACTCCATGGTTTACTACTATAGTCCCTGGGTCTGGGTCACTCCATGGTTTACTACTATAGTCCCTGGGTCACTCCATGGTTTACTACTATAGTCCCTGGGTCACTCCATGGTTTACTACTATAGTCCCTGGGTCTGGGTCACTCCATGGTTTACTACTATAGTCCCTGGGTCACTCCACAGTTTACTACTATAGTCCCTGGGTCACTCCATGGTTTACTACTATAGTCCCTGGGTCACTCCATGGTTTACTACTATAGTCCCTGGGTCTGGGTCACTCCATGGTTTACTACTATAGTCCCTGGGTCACTCCATGGTTTACTACTATAGTCCCTGGGTCACTCCATGGTTTACTACTATAGTCCCTGGGTCACTCCATGGTTTACTACTATAGTCCCTGGGTCACTCCATGGTTTACTACTATAGTCCCTGGGTCACTCCATGGTTTACTACTATAGTCCCTGGGTCACTCCATGGTTTACTACTATAGTCCCTGGGTCACTCCATGGTTTACTACTATAGTCCCTGGGTCACTCCATGGTTTACTACTATAGTCCCTGGGTCACTCCATGGTTTACTACTATAGTCCCTGGGTCTGGGTCACTCCATGGTTTACTACTATAGTCCCTGGGTCACTCCATGGTTTACTACTATAGTCCCTGGGTCTGGGTCACTCCATGGTTTACTACTATAGTCCCTGGGTCACTCCATGGTTTACTACTATAGTCCCTGGGTCTGGGTCACTTCATGGTTTACTACTATAGTCCCTGGGTCACTCCATGGTTTACTACTATAGTCCCTGGGTCACTCCATGGTTTACTACTATAGTCCCTGGGTCACTCCATGGTTTACTACTATAGTCCCTGGGTCTGGGTCACTCCATGGTTTACTACTATAGTCCCTGGGTCACTCCATGGTTTACTACTATAGTCCCTGGGTCACTCCATGGTTTACTACTATAGTCCCTGGGTCACTCCATGGTTTACTACTATAGTCCCTGGGTCACTCCATGGTTTACTACTATAGTCCCTGGGTCACTCCATGGTTTACTACTATAGTCCCTGGGTCACTCCATGGTTTACTACTATAGTCCCTGGGTCTGGGTCACTCCATGGTTTACTACTATAGTCCCTGGGTCTGGGTCACTCCATGGTTTACTACTATAGTCCCTGGGTCACTCCATGGTTTACTACTATAGTCCCTGGGTCTGGGTCACTCCATGGTTTACTACTATAGTCCCTGAGTCACTCCATGGTTTACTACTATAGTCCCTGGGTCACTCCATGGTTTACTACTATAGTCCCTGGGTCACTCCATGGTTTACTACTATAGTCCCTGGGTCACTCCATGGTTTACTACTATAGTCCCTGGGTCACTCCATGGTTTACTACTATAGTCCCTGGGTCACTCCATGGTTTACTACTATAGTCCCTGGGTCACTCCATGGTTTACTACTATAGTCCCTGGGTCACTCCATGGTTTACTACTATAGTCCCTGGGTCTGGGTCACTCCATGGTTTACTACTATAGTCCCTGGGTCACTCCATGGTTTACTACTATAGTCCCTGGGTCTGGGTCACTCCATGGTTTACTACTATAGTCCCTGGGTCACTCCATGGTTTACTACTATAGTCCCTGGGTCACTCCATGGTTTACTACTATAGTCCCTGGGTCACTCCATGGTTTACTACTATAGTCCCTGGGTCACTCCACAGTTTACTACTATAGTCCCTGGGTCACTCCATGGTTTACTACTATAGTCCCTGGGTCACTCCATGGTTTACTACTATAGTCCCTGGGTCTGGGTCACTCCATGGTTTACTACTATAGTCCTTGGGTCACTCCATGGTTTACTACTATAGTCCCTGGGTCTGGGTCACTCCATGGTTTACTACTATAGTCCCTGGGTCACTCCATGGTTTACTACTATAGTCCCTGGGTCACTCCATGGTTTACTACTATAGTCCCTGGGTCACTCCATGGTTTACTACTATAGTCCCTGGGTCACTCCATGGTTTACTACTATAGTCCCTGGGTCACTCCATGGTTTACTACTATAGTCCCTGGGTCACTCCATGGTTTACTACTATAGTCCCTGGGTCACTCCATGGTTTACTACTATAGTCCCTGAGTCACTCCATGGTTTACTACTATAGTCCCTGGGTCACTCCATGGTTTACTACTATAGTCCCTGGGTCACTCCATGGTTTACTACTATAGTCCCTGGGTCTGGGTCACTCCATGGTTTACTACTATAGTCCCTGGGTCACTCCATGGTTTACTACTATAGTCCCTGGGTCTGGGTCACTCCATGGTTTACTACTATAGTCCCTGGGTCACTCCATGGTTTACTACTATAGTCCCTGGGTCTGGGTCACTCCATGGTTTACTACTATAGTCCCTGGGTCACTCCATGGTTTACTACTATAGTCCCTGGGTCACTCCATGGTTTACTACTATAGTCCCTGGGTCACTCCATGGTTTACTACTATAGTCCCTGGGTCACTCCATGGTTTACTACTATAGTCCCTGGGTCTGGGTCACTCCATGGTTTACTACTATAGTCCCTGGGTCACTCCATGGTTTACTACTATAGTCCCTGGGTCACTCCATGGTTTACTACTATAGTCCCTGGGTCACTCCATGGTTTACTACTATAGTCCCTGGGTCACTCCATGGTTTACTACTATAGTCCCTGGGTCACTCCATGGTTTACTACTATAGTCCCTGGGTCACTCCATGGTTTACTACTATAGTCCCTGGGTCACTCCATGGTTTACTACTATAGTCCCTGGGTCACTCCATGGTTTACTACTATAGTCCCTGGGTCTGGGTCACTTCATGGTTTACTACTATAGTCCCTGGGTCACTCCATGGTTTACTACTATAGTCCCTGGGTCACTCCATGGTTTACTAATATAGTCCCTGGGTCACTCCATGGTTTACTACTATAGTCCCTGGGTCACTCCATGGTTTACTACTATAGTCCCTGGGTCACTCCATGGTTTACTAATATAGTCCCTGGGTCACTCCATGGTTTACTACTATAGTCCCTGGGTCACTCCATGGTTTACTACTATAGTCCCTGGGTCACTCCATGGTTTACTACTATAGTCCCTGGGTCACTCCATGGTTTACTACTATAGTCCCTGGGTCACTCCATGGTTTACTACTATAGTCCCTGGGTCTGGGTCACTCCATGGTTTACTACTATAGTCCCTGGGTCACTCCATGGTTTACTACTATAGTCCCTGGGTCACTCCATGGTTTACTACTATAGTCCCTGGGTCTGGGTCACTCCATGGTTTACTACTATAGTCCCTGGGTCACTCCATGGTTTACTACTATAGTCCCTGGGTCACTCCATGGTTTACTACTATAGTCCCTGGGTCACTCCATGGTTTACTACTATAGTCCCTGGGTCTGGGTCACTCCATGGTTTACTACTATAGTCCCTGGGTCACTCCATGGTTTACTACTATAGTCCCTGGGTCACTCTATGGTTTACTACTATAGTCCCTGGGTCACTCCATGGTTTACTACTATAGTCCCTGGGTCACTCCATGGTTTACTACTATAGTCCCTGGGTCACTCCATGGTTTACTACTATAGTCCCTGGGTCTGGGTCACTCCATGGTTTACTACTATAGTCCCTGGGTCTGGGTCTCTCCATGGTTTACTACTATAGTCCCTGGGTCACTCCATGGTTTACTACTATAGTCCCTGGGTAACTCCATGGTTTACTACTATAGTCCCTGGGTCACTCCATGGTTTACTACTATAGTCCCTGGGTCACTCCATGGTTTACTACTATAGTCCCTGGGTCACTCCATGGTTTACTACTATAGTCCCTGGGTCACTCCATGGTTTACTACTATAGTCCCTGGGTCACTCCATGGTTTACTACTATAGTCCCTGGGTCACTCCATGGTTTACTACTATAGTCCCTGGGTAACTCCATGGTTTACTACTATAGTCCCTGGGTCTGGGTCACTCCATGGTTTACTACTATAGTCCCTGGGTCACTCCATGGTTTACTACTATAGTCCCTGGGTCACTCCATGGTTTACTACTATAGTCCCTGGGTCACTCCATGGTTTACTACTATAGTCCCTGGGTCACTCCATGGTTTACTACTATAGTCCCTGGGTCACTCCATGGTTTACTACTATAGTCCCTGGGTCTGGGTCACTCCATGGTTTACTACTATAGTCCCTGGGTCACTCCACGGTTTACTACTATAGTCCCTGGGTCACTCCATGGTTTACTACTATAGTCCCTGGGTCACTCCATGGTTTACTACTATAGTCCCTGGGTCACTCCATGGTTTACTACTATAGTCCCTGGGTCACTCCATGGTTTACTACTATAGTCCCTGGGTCACTCCATGGTTTACTACTATAGTCCCTGGGTCACTCCATGGTTTACTACTATAGTCCCTGGGTCACTCCATGGTTTACTACTATAGTCCCTGGGTCACTCCATGGTTTACTACTATAGTCCCTGGGTCACTCCATGGTTTACTACTATAGTCCCTGGGTCACTCCATGGTTTACTACTATAGTCCCTGGGTCTGGGTCACTCCATGGTTTACTACTATAGTCCCTGGGTCTGGGTCACTCCATGGTTTACTACTATAGTCCCTGGGTCACTCCATGGTTTACTACTATAGTCCCTGGTTCACTCCATGGTTTACTACTATAGTCCCTGGGTCACTCCATGGTTTACTACTATAGTCCCTGGGTCTGGGTCACTCCATGGTTTACTACTATAGTCCCTGGGTCACTCCATGGTTTACTACTATAGTCCCTGGGTCACTCCATGGTTTACTACTATAGTCCCTGGGTCTGGGTCACTCCATGGTTTACTACTATAGTCCCTGGGTCACTCCATGGTTTACTACTATAGTCCCTGGGTCACTCCATGGTTTACTACTATAGTCCCTGGGTCTGGTTCACTCCATGGTTTACTACTATAGTCCCTGGGTCACTCCATGGTTTACTACTATAGTCCCTGGGTCACTCCATGGTTTACTACTATAGTCCCTGGGTCACTCCATGGTTTACTACTATAGTCCCTGGGTCACTCCATGGTTTACTACTATAGTCCCTGGGTCACTCCATGGTTTACTACTATAGTCCCTGGGTCACTCCATGGTTTACTACTATAGTCCCTGGGTCACTCCATGGTTTACTACTATAGTCCCTGGGTCTGGGTCACTCCATGGTTTACTACTATAGTCCCTGGGTCACTCCATGGTTTACTACTATAGTCCCTGGGTCACTCCATGGTTTACTACTATAGTCCCTGGGTCTGGGTCACTCCATGGTTTACTACTATAGTCCCTGGGTCACTCCATGGTTTACTACTATAGTCCCTGGGTCACTCCATGGTTTACTACTATAGTCCCTGGGTCTGGGTCACTCCATGGTTTACTACTATAGTCCCTGGGTCACTCCATGGTTTACTACTATAGTCCCTGGGTCACTCCATGGTTTACTACTATAGTCCCTGGGTCACTCCATGGTTTACTACTATAGTCCCTGGGTCACTCCATGGTTTACTACTATAGTCCCTGGGTCACTCCATGGTTTACTACTATAGTCCCTGAGTCACTCCATGGTTTACTACTATAGTCCCTGGGTCACTCCATGGTTTACTACTATAGTCCCTGGGTCACTCCATGGTTTACTACTATAGTCCCTGGGTCACTCCATGGTTTACTACTATAGTCCCTGGGTCTGGGTCACTCCATGGTTTACTACTATAGTCCCTGGGTCACTCCATGGTTTACTACTATAGTCCCTGGGTCACTCCATGGTTTACTACTATAGTCCCTGGGTCACTCCATGGTTTACTACTATAGTCCCTGGGTCACTCCATGGTTTACTACTATAGTCCCTGGGTCACTCCATGGTTTACTACTATAGTCCCTGGGTCACTCCATGGTTTACTACTATAGTCCCTGAGTCACTCCATGGTTTACTACTATAGTCCCTGGGTCACTCCATGGTTTACTACTATAGTCCCTGGGTCTGGGTCACTCCATGGTTTACTACTATAGTCCCTGGGTCACTCCATGGTTTACTACTATAGTCCCTGGGTCTGGGTCACTCCATGGTTTACTACTATAGTCCCTGGGTCACTCCATGGTTTACTACTATAGTCCCTGGGTCACTCCATGGTTTACTACTATAGTCCCTGGGTCACTCCATGGTTTACTACTATAGTCCCTGGGTCACTCCATGGTTTACTACTATAGTCCCTGGGTCACTCCATGGTTTACTACTATAGTCCCTGGGTCACTCCATGGTTTACTACTATAGTCCCTGAGTCACTCCATGGTTTACTACTATAGTCCCTGGGTCACTCCATGGTTTACTACTATAGTCCCTGGGTCACTCCATGGTTTACTACTATAGTCCCTGGGTCACTCCATGGTTTACTACTATAGTCCCTGGGTCACTCCATGGTTTACTACTATAGTCCCTGGGTCACTCCATGGTTTACTACTATAGTCCCTGGGTCACTCCATGGTTTACTACTATAGTCCCTGGGTCACTCCATGGTTTACTACTATAGTCCCTGGGTCTGGGTCACTCCATGGTTTACTATTATAGTCCCTGGGTCACTCCACAGTTTACTACTATAGTCCCTGGGTCACTCCATGGTTTACTACTATAGTCCCTGAGTCACTCCATGGTTTACTACTATAGTCCCTGGGTCACTCCATGGTTTACTACTATAGTCCCTGGGTCTGGGTCACTCCATGGTTTACTACTATAGTCCCTGAGTCACTCCATGGTTTACTACTATAGTCCCTGGGTCACTCCATGGTTTACTACTATAGTCCCTGGGTCACTCCATGGTTTACTACTATAGTCCCTGGGTCACTCCATGGTTTACTACTATAGTCCCTGGGTCACTCCATGGTTTACTACTATAGTCCCTGGGTCACTCCATGGTTTACTACTATAGTCCCTGGGTCACTCCATGGTTTACTACTATAGTCCCTGGGTCACTCCATGGTTTACTACTATAGTCCCTGGGTCACTCCATGGTTTACTGTAGGCCTATAGGCTGGTTCTCCCTAGACTCATCATTCCCAATGTTTTTCAGAGGGTACCTTATACACATGCATAACTCAGGGGCTAGATCCAATGTTTTTCTGTGGGTTTATTCTTCTAGGTCTACACATACCTTTGGGGTGATGCCGGTGGTTATCTGGCTGAGAGGTCGTAATTATATGACTGAGCGCTGAGCCAAGGTTAAACATCTGTGTTCCCTGAGCTCCCATTTCCTTGGTTCCTCGCTGCATCGCTCA
This sequence comes from Oncorhynchus mykiss, assembly GCF_013265735.2. Classification (NCBI taxonomy): domain Eukaryota; kingdom Metazoa; phylum Chordata; class Actinopteri; order Salmoniformes; family Salmonidae; genus Oncorhynchus; species Oncorhynchus mykiss. The sequence continues at coordinate 3,724,808 of NC_048565.1, read as the reverse complement.
GAGCGGAGGGAGGTTCCTGGAAATCAGTTGCTTCAGCAAGCCCACTATCATCCACCCTTCTCCCTCCTCTCCACCTCTTTCCACCCGAGATCTCTCCTACCCCGCAGGGACTGCGTGAGCATTCCTGAGACATCTGGAGTTTTCCAAGAAAGATTCCATTGGTTTTGCTGTATGCCTGCCAAAAGGTGACTGTTTCATATTGGTTTACTACATGCCTGCCATAACTTGTTATGGCTGCAATCCCCCTATCGGGATAAGTGTCATCAACAACCGCTGAATAGCATAGCGCTACATTCAATAAATATGACTACAAATATTTATATTCTTGAAATCACAAGTGCAATATAGGAAAACACAGCTGAGCCTTTTGTTAATCCACCTGTCATGTCAGATTTTGAGATTATGCTTTACAGCGAAAGCAATCCAAGCGTTTGTGTCAGTTTATCGATCGCATGACAAAACATTAAGTACGCTTAGTATCAGGAAGCTTGGTCACGAAAATCAGAAAAGCAATCAAATTAATCGTTTACCTTTGATGATCTTCGGATGTTTTCACTCACGAGACTCCCAGTTACACAACAAATGTTCCTTTTGTTCCATAAAGATTATTTTTATATTCAAAATACCTCTGTTTGTTTGTTGCGTTATGTTCAGAAATCCACAGGAAAGAGCAGTCACGATAACGCAGACAAATTCCAAATAGTTTCCATAATGTCCACAGAAACATGTCAAACGTTTTTTTATAATCAATCCTCAGGTTGTTTTTAAAATATATAATTGATAATATAATCAACCGCAAATGTCTTTCACAGTAGGAGAGGGAAAAGCAATACCTACCCAAACTCTGTTGCGCAAAACTCATGTGACCACTTGCCGGGATGTTATCGTTCTGGCTCATTTTTTCAAAATAAAAGCCTGAAACTATGTCTGAAGACTGTTGACACCTTGAGGAAGCGATAGGAAAATCTGGTTAATATCCCTTTAAATCCAGCAAAGGAAGGCTATGGAACATGGAGCTTTCAAAATAGAAGCCACTTCCTGTTTTGAGTTTCCTCAGGGTTTCACCTGCAATATCAGTTCTGTTATACTCACAGACAATATTTTGACAGTTTTGGAAACTTCAGAGTGTTTTCTATCCAATAGTAATAATAATATGCATATATTAGCAACTGAGACTGAGGAGCTGGCCGTTTACAATGGGCACATTTTCATCCAAGCTACTCAATACTGCCCCTGCAGTCATAAAAAGATAAGGTGACTGTTTCCTATTGGTTTGCTGCCTGCCTGCCTGCCTGCCATAAGGTGACTGTTTCCTGTTGGTTTTCTGCATGCCTGCCATAAGGTGACTGTTTCCTGTTGGTTTGCTGCATGCTTGCCATAAGGTGACTGTTTCCTGTTGGTTTGCTGCATGCCTGCCATAAGGTGACTGTTTCCTGTTGGTTTGCTGCATGCCTGTCATAAGGTGACTGTTTCCTGTTGGTTTTCTGCATGCTTGCCATAAGGTGACTGTTTCCTGTTGGTTTGCTGCATGCCTGTCATAAGGTGACTGTTTCCTGTTGGTTTGCTGCATGCCTGCCATAAGGTGACTGTTTCCTGTTGGTTTGCTGCCTGCCTGTCATAAGGTGACTGTTTCCTGTTGGTTTGCTGCATGCCTGCCATAAGGTGACTGTTTCCTGTTGGTTTGCTGCCTGCCTGTCATAAGGTGACTGTTTCCTGTTGGTTTGCTGCATGCCTGCCATAAGGTGACTGTTTCCTGTTGGTTTGCTGCCTGCCTGCCATAAGGTGACTGTTTCCTGTTGGTTTGCTGCATGCTTGCCATAAGGGGACTGTTTCCTGTTGGTTTGCTGCATGCCTGTCATAAGGTGACTGTTTCCTGTTGGTTTGCTGCCTGCCTGTCATAAGGTGACTGTTTCCTGTTGGTTTGCTGCATGCTTGCCATAAGGTGACTGTTTCCTGTTGGTTTGCTGCATGCCTGCCATAAGGTGACTGTTTCCTGTTGGTTTGCTGCATGCCTGCCATAAGGTGACTGTTTCCTGTTGGTTTGCTGCATGCTTGCCATAAGGGGACTGTTTCCTGTTGGTTTGCTGCATGCCTGCCACAAGGTGACTGTTTCCTGTTGGTTTGCTGCATGCTTGCCATAACGATGTATCAGATATCTGATCTTCAGGTCAATGTGGCTTGAAGCTTTAACACCTGTCACTGCTGTCCAATATGATTGTAATGAAAGTAAACACCTTTGGACAAACAATATGTTGGACATCATGACAGATCGTATGTTAAGCATTGTAGAGTTAGGAGAGGACAAAACTCTTAAGAGAGTTTATCCCAAATTTCTCACGAGTTTTTAATCGGCATTTATTATATAGTGAAAGATTGTTCCTGAAACACATTCATGTATATTAGAGTCAATGGTCCGTGTCTCACTGTAGAGGACGCCAACAAAGCAAAGTTGAGCTCAGGCCTCTCACTCTTGGCTTTGGATACATTTATCCCCCCTCAAACTATGTCAGAGAAATACTCAGTAAAGAGAGAGAGAGAGAGAGAGACAGAGAGAGAGACAGACAGACAGAGACAGAGAGAGAGAGAGACAGACAGAGAGAGAGACAGACAGACAGAGAGACAGAGAGACAGAGAGACAGAGACAGAGAGACAGAGACAGAGAGAGAGACAGACAGAGAGAGAGACAGACAGACAGGGACAGAGAGAGAGACAGAGAGAGAGACAGACAGAGAGACAGACAGACAGGGACAGAGAGAGAGACAGACAGAGAGAGAGAGAGACAGAGAGAGAGACAGACAGACAGAGAGAGAGACAGACAGAGAGAGAGACAGACAGAGAAAGACAGAGAGAGAGCTAGAGATTCATTCAACCATGAACTTCCTGCCCAGAGTGGAGCAGAAAGGAATGTGGTTCTCCCCCCCCCCCCCCCTCGCCTTATCTCTTTTCCACATAAACCAGGTCATTATGGCCCGAGCAAAAGGCATATAGACTACAGTCTTTATCTGCGTCCCACTTGCCACCCTATATACTGTACGGATGTATTTGAGCCAGTATCCTAGACCGTGGCTGACTTTGTAGTCCCGGGATTCAGCCAAGGGACAATTCTTTTCTCTTCAGAGGATGGTCGGAGGGCTTGGAACACAATTACAAATCATTTGTAGACTGCAAATTGACCGCAAGAAAGTCAAACAGATATAATATTTTAATTAAAACATTAACAATTTTAAATCCTTGCTTCGATTTGTATTTGATCAGGTCTCTCTATTATGCGTGGAAATACTTGGGATCAGATGAACCAAATTAAAATCACTTGGAGCTGATATCCTGTGTTTTTTTTTGTTTTTTTACAGTTGAAAATTCAAACACGTGAGCCACCAGTTGGGAAATCCTGGTGTAAAAGTCCATCTAGACAAGTTGGTTCCTAGACTGTGGGTCGTCCTGCCAGACAGACTACAGTATGAGCAGCACAGAAGGTGCAGAAGAACAGGAAGTGGTGAGAAGCCTGATCGAATCAAAGTGTTACTGTGTCTGGTCCATGGAGCTGTGGGAGGAGTTAGGTTGGTATTCAGGGCAGAGGCAGAACGCAATAGCCCGGTCATGACTAAGCTATAATGGTTGTTTGGGTGAGGCATCATCACCAAGCCAGGTGTTTCTATCTATTCAGGTAAAGTAGACAAATTGTCAGAAATGATACATCTAAGTCTATTTTACAACAATGAAGGATTATACTGCCTAGACTTGACTGAACCCACAATGATACAGACCATAGGGAATTGAGCTACAGAGAAGTCTGGAGATTCAGGGTTGTCATCAAGTCATCAGAGACATGGGCTGAGTCTGACACGGCACCTTAAACTCTAGGGGCTCTGGTCTAAAGTAGTGCACTATGGAGGGAATAGGGGCTCTGGTCTAAACTAGTGCACTATGAAGGGAATAGGGGCGCTGGTCTAAAGTAGTGCACTATGGAGGGAATAGGGGCTCTGGTCTAAAGTAGTGCACTATGGAAGGAATAGGGGCTCTGGTCTAAAGTAGTGCACTATGGAGGGAATAGGGGCTCTGGTCTAAACTAGTGCACTATGAAGGGAATAGGGGCGCTGGTCTAAAGTAGTGCACTATATAGGAAATAAGGCTCTGGTCTAAAGTAGTGTACTATATAGGGAATAGGGCTCTGGTCTAAACTAGTGCACTATGAAGGGAATAGGGGCGCTGGTCTAAAGTAGTGCACTACATAGGGAATAGGGCTCTGGTCTAAAGTAGTGCACTATATAGGGAACAGAGTGCCATTTGGGAATCAGCCATTCTGTTTATTCTGCGGTTTACCTATGATGCATATTCCCAGGTCCTGCGCGGTGATCAACTAGACAGGCATCAGCTTCCTGGATGTGGAGAGGAGACTGCTGCAGCTCTCCTACCCAGAGGTCACTAGGAGTCAACACCATGAGGTACAGAAAGATAAGTCAACGGTCATAGTTTCAGGCATGCACAGTTGGTTGGGAGCGTGGAGTTTAGTGGGACTGAAAATGGCAATCTGCAATTCAGACAACAACGCTGCGGCATCCCACCACTCTTTTGTTAAACAGTTGTGCGGCCGGAGAAATTTAACCACTCGCAAATTCCTAGAAAGAGCTATGAATTCAAGGATCGGACCATCCATGATCTGTGTGGTATTGATTTCCTCTCCTTCCCTCAGGGGAGGGCAAGACGTTTGGCCAGTCTGTGACTCTCCGGACTCTGAAGGGAGACTTCTCTCTGAAATGCGGTGATGACTGGGAACATAGCAGAGCTGGTGCATATGTTTCTGGGAGGACTGAGGGAACGCTCTCAGTATGCTGTGGCCCTGCAGGAAGTCAACCAAAGTTAGTCAGACACAAACACCAAACAAATTACTTAAGAGACGTTACTTTTCTTTAGCAAACTTTAAATCAAGTTTTATATCCAGTACCAGTCAAGGGTATTTATTTTTACTATTTTCTAAAATTGTAGAATAATAGTGAAGACGTCAACACTATGAATACCACATATGTACTAACACTATGATATACCACATATGTACTAACGCAGAAAGTGGTAAACAAACTAAATATATTTTATGTTCACCCTTTGCCTTGATGAATGAGTAGGTGTGTCCAAACTTCTGACGTACACAGGAAGTAGTATGTGAACCCTTTGTAATTACCTGGATTTCTGCATAAATTGGTCATAGATTTTTTTTACCTGATCTTCATCTAAGCCACAATAATAGACAAAACACAGTCTGCTTAAACTAATAACACACAAACAAATATACATTTTCATGCGTAAACATTCACAGTGCAGGGTGGGAGAAGTATGTGAACCCTTGGATTTAATAACTGGTTGACCCTCCTTTGGCAGCAATAACCTCAACCAAACATTTTCTGTAGTTGTGGATCAGATCGGCAAATTACAAACAACCATAAATATATTCATTTATATTGACGTCCTAAAAAGTGTCACTATTCACTGCACATCTCCCTAACCTTAAAAAAAATAAACTGTATTCATTTCACATTAAAACAATATTTTAATTGCACATCATACCGATCTTTCAAATCAATACACCGGACCAGCACTAGGGGGCAGTGGAGTTGTTTCTCTTACTTAGACAACCTTGTCCAAAGGAAAACTTTAACTTTTTAAACGTGCTTGATATCCAAGGGGAGGCTATTCCATAGACAAATGCCTGGTTGGAAAAACGTGCTGAACGTTCTCCATTTTTAGACAATTTATCTTACCGTCAACTGATGAACATCAAGGCTTTTAGAGATACTTTTGTAATCCTTTCCAGCTTTATGCAAGTCAACAATTCTTAATCTTAGGTCTTCTGAGATCTATTTTGTTCAAGGCAGGGTTCACATCAAACAATGCTTCTGGTGAACAGCAAACTCACATTTTGTGAGTGTTTTTTACAGGGCAAGGCAGCTCTAACCAACATCTCCAATCTGGTCTCATTGATTGGACTCCAGGTTAGCTGACACCTGACTCCAATAAGCTTTTGGAGAAGTCATTAGCCTATGGGGTTTAGATACGATTTCCAACCTAAACTGTGAATGTTTAAATGATGTATTCAATATAGACAAGAAAAATACAACAATTTGTGTGTTATTAGTTGAAGCACACTGTGTTTGTCTATTATTGCGACTTAGAAGAAGATCAGATGTAATTTGATGACCAATTTATGCAGAAATCCAGGTATTTCCAAAGGGTACACATACTGTTTCTTGCCACTGTGTATGTTTTTAAATATACTGAAACGAGTAGTATTTCACCTGTATTCATTACTATCTCTATGTCTTATTCTCTCACCCCCCCCCCCCCTCTCTCCCGCTCACCTCCCTCTCATCCCCCTCTCTCTCTACCCCTCTTTCCCTCTCATACCCCATCTCTCCCGCTCTCTCCATCTCTCCCTCTCTCTCTCCCCCCATCTCTCTCCATCTCTCCCTCTCTATCTCGCCCCCATCTCTCTCTCTCTCGCCCCATCTCTCTCCCGCTCTCTCCATCTCTACCTCTCTCTCCCCCCATCTCTCTCCATCTCTCCCTCTCTATCTCGCCTCCATCTCTCTCTCTCTCTCGCCCCATCTCTCTCCGCTCTCTCCATCTCTCCCTCTCTCTCTCCCCCCATCTCTCCACATCTCTCTCTCTCTCTCTCTCTCTCTCTCTCTCTCTCTCTCTCTCTCTCTCTCTCTCTCTAGATAACCCTACGTTTCTGAGCTTTAAGAAAGGAGAGCTGATAGTCCTCATTAAAGACGATGAGCTGACTGTCGGCCGCGGCTGGATCAAGGGCAAGAACGAACGCACCAGTAAGACAGGGGCGGTACCCACCGACGCTATCCTGGTCCTGCCCACTCTCACTAAACCCACCAATGAATTCATGGTATGAACACATAGTCCTGCCCACTCTCACTAAACCCACCAATGAAGTCATGGTATGAACACATAGTCCTGCCCACTCTCACTAAACCCACCAATGAAGTCATGGTATGAACACATAGTCCTGCCCACTCTCACTAAACCCACCAATGAAGTCATGGTATGAACACATAGTCCTGCCCACTCTCACTAAACCCACCAATGAAGTCATGGTATGAACACATAGTCCTGCCCACTCTCACTAAACCCACCAATGAAGTCATGGTATGAACACATAGTCCTGCCCACTCTCACTAAACCCACCAATGAAGTCATAGTCCGTATGTTTCTGAAGTGGATAATGGTTTCTAGGAACTCAGTGCAAAGATATGTGCAAAGTGCAAATATATGGAATAAATGCAAAGATATGGAATAAGTGCAAAGATATGGAATAAGTGCAAATATATGGAATAAATGCAAAGATATGGAATAAGTGCAAAGATATGGAATAAGTGCAAACCAGTTTGTCTGGATAAGAGGATACATCTCCTTTTGTTACCACGTGTCACGGATCCCTCCGGAACTTTCCTCACGCACACCTGTCCCCTGTTCACCTGTCCCCTGTTCACCTGTCCCCTTGCCACCTGTTCCCTGTCCACCTGTCCCCTGTTCTCCTCTCCCCTGTTCACCTGTCCCCTGCTTACCTATCCCCTGTTCACCTGTCCCCTTGCCACCTGTCCCCTGTTCTCCTCTCCCCTGTTTACCTGTCCCCTGTTCGCCTGTCCCCTGTTCACCTGTCCCCTATTCACCTGTCCCCTGTTTACCTGTCCCCTATTTACCTGTCCCCTGTTCACCTGTCCCCTGTTCACCTGTCCCCTTGCCACCTGTCCCCTGTTCACCTGTCCCCTGTTCTCCTCTCCCCTGTTCACCTGTCCCCTGCTTACCTATCCCCTGTTCACCTGTCCCCTTGCCACCTGTCCCCTGTTCTCCTCTCCCCTGTTTACCTGTCCCCTGTTCGCCTGTCCCCTGTTCACCTGTCCCCTATTCACCTGTCCCCTGTTTACCTGTCCCCTATTTACCTGTCCCCTGTTCACCTGTCCCCTGTTCACCTGTCCCCTAGTCACCTGTCCCCTGTTCACCTGTCCCCTGTTCACCTGTCCCCAATTCCCATTGATTACTATTTGTATTTATGTGCCCTTTGGTTTCCATGGTCTTGTTCGATTATTGTTCCAATGTCCGTTGGTGCGTGTGAGTACCTGTGCTGTGTGTTTTGGGCTTTCGTGACCTTGTGGATTGCGCAGATGATTATGGGTCTCGTCCCGTGTGTTAATCAGTGTATGCGTATGTATTTATTTGAGGTACTCCTCACTCTTTTGTTTGGGTTTCAACCCTGTGTTTTTGTTACGTGTTTGTTTGGTCTTCGTCCCTGTGTCTTTAGACGGCACGCTGTAATTTGGACTTTACGCATTCCTGCGCCTGTCTCCCGATCCTTCATACCAACGTTACATCACGGTTGGTTCCATATCCTTAAAGGTTGAAGAGCCCAGGATCACAGACCCCACCTCTTCTCTCGTGGTTGGATCACAGAATCACCTCTTCTCTCGTGGTTGGATCACAGACTCACCCCTTCTCTCATGGTTGGATGGTGGGCCTGATTGGCATGCACAGTATTTGACAGACTGTTTTCAGAGATGTTTCAGTTCCTTTTCTTGCCCGTCATTTACCTATCCTGGGTGGTTTTAATACTGTTTTCAGATATGTGTTCCTTCCTTTCCATGACCTGTGTGTACCTATCCTGAAGTACATGGGAGTCTACCCCACCAGGCAGATACAGAGTCCTCTAGAGTTGACAGACCAGATCTTTGACCCAGCCACCAAGGACGAGGCCCTGAGAGACAAGATCTACTGTCAGATCATGAAACAAATGACCAGCAACAACAACAGGTAGGCTTTAAGGGCCCGTTTCCCAGACGCAAATTAGATGAAGCGTAATCCATTGATCAAGTGGTTATAGCCTACTGTTACTGGTAGATATTAGTGACATAAGCACTATATTACTACGATATTGTGATTATTACCCCCAGCAGCACTGTCGTGGCACAGTTTCTCTGGACCCCTGCAAATGTCGGAGTTACCCCCCCCCCCCCCCACCCTAAAATATACAGTATATATATTTTTAAATCTATTGAGTCAACGGTCAGCTACTCACAATGTATAGGCTGCTGTAGTCATTCTCAGTGGCATTAGGCTATGTTGTTCAACATAATTATAATGTTGAAAGTGGAGAGAGAGAGATCTTCAAAAAAAGTATAATCATACACTAAGGTTACTGGAGAAAATAATCTGCTACTGAAAATATCAAGATAATCTTCTAGGATGAATCACGAACGGATCTTGTTTCATTCTTTTCATTTTAACAAGAGAGGAAAAGCAGAACTGGCATCAGCCCTCGATCGCACATGCTGACCGTCATGACGCTTACCGCCCACAGGTCTGATTAAAGAGCTGCAGTCTAGACAGGCCTGTTTTCAGAAAGCTTCCTGATTGGACATATGGAGAATGAGCAAACTCATGACACGGATACCCAAAGGACCCATCAATCAAAGCAGCGCATTTCACTCAGACACTTAAAGCAAATCACATTTCTCCTTTCCCTAAAAAACGTATTTAAAAAAACACAACCTTGCCTTAGCTTCCGTTCTGCAGGATACGAAAAATGCTTATAGGCCTACATTGTAGGATAATCCTAAATCAATGTAGCCTATTATGTATATTGACGAGGAACGTTTTAAGGGGAGATATAGAGAAAGCAGTAATACAGGCCTAGGCTATATGAAGATGAAATGGACAACCATTTGAAAGTAGAAACACAGGCCTGCAACCCACTGATCAGCCTGTCCAGCGCCTACTGATCAGCCTGTCCAGAGCCTACTGATCAGCCTGTCCAGAGCCTAATGATCAGCCTGTCCAGAGCCTAATGATCAGCCTGTCCAGAGCCTAATGATCAGCCTGTCCAGAGCCTACTGATCAGCCTGTCCAGAGCCTAATGATCAGCCTGTCCATAGCCTACTGATCAGCCTGTCCAGAGCCTAATGATCAGCCTGTCCAGAGCCTACTGATCGGCCTGTCCAGAGCCTACTGATCAGCCTGTCCAGAGCCTACTGATCAGCCTGTCCAGAGCCTACTGATCAGCCTGTCCAGAGCCTACTGATCAGCCTGTCCAGAGCCTAATGATCAGCCTGTCCAGAGCCTAATGATCAGCCTGTCCAGAGCCTAATTATCAGCCTTTCCAGAGCCTAATGATCAGCCTGTCCAGAGCCTAACTGATCAGCCTTTCCAGAGCCTACTAATCAGCCTGTCCAGAGCCTAATGATCAGCCTGTTCAGAGCCTAATGATCAGCCTGTCCAGAGCCTAATGATCAGCCTGTCCAGAGCCTACTGATCAGCCTGTTCAGAGCCGAATGATCAGCCTGTCCAGAGCCTAATGATCAGCCTGTCCAGAGCCTAATGATCAGCCTGTCCAGAGCCTAATGATCAGCCTGTCCAGAGCCTAATGATCAGCCTGTCCAGAGCCTAATGATCAGCCTGTCCAGAGCCTAATGATCAGCCTGCCAGAGCCTAATGATCAGCCTGTCCATAGCCTACTGATCAGCCTGTCCAGAGCCTAATGATCAGCCTGTCCAGAGCCTACTGATCGGCCTGTCCAGAGCCTACTGTGATCAGCCTGTCCAGAGCCTACTGATCAGCCTGTCCAGAGCCTACTGATCAGCCTGTCCAGAGCCTACTGATCAGCCTGTCAAGAGCCTAATGATCAGCCTGTCCAGAGCCTAATGATCAGCCTGTCCAGAGCCTAATGATCAGCCTGTCCAGAGCCTAATTATCAGCCTTTCCAGAGCCTAATGATCAGCCTGTCCAGAGCCTAACTGATCAGCCTTTCCAGAGCCTACTAATCAGCCTGTCCAGAGCCTAATGATCAGCCTGTTCAGAGCCTAATGATCAGCCTGTCCAGAGCCTAATGATCAGCCTGTCCAGAGCCTACTGATCAGCCTGTTCAGAGCCGAATGATCAGCCTGTCCAGAGCCTAATGATCAGCCTGTCCAGAGCCTACTGATCAGCCTGTTCAGAGCCTAATGATCAGCCTGTCCAGAGCCTAATGATCAGCCTGTTCAGAGCCTAATGATCAGCCTGTCCAGAGCCTAATGATCAGCCTGTCCAGAGCCTAATGATCAGCCTGTCCAGAGCCTAATGATCAGCCTGTCCAGAGCCTACTGATCAGCCTGTTCAGAGCCTAATGATCAGCCTGTCCAGAGCCTAATGATCAGCCTGTTCAGAGCCTAATGATCAGCCTGTCCAGAGCCTAATGATCAGCCTGTCCAGAGCCTACTGATCGGCCTGTCCAGAGCCTACTGATCAGCCTGTCCAGAGCCTACTGATCAGCCTGTCCAGAGCCTACTGATCAGCCTGTCCAGAGCCTACTGATCAGCCTGTCCAGAGCCTAATGATCAGCCTGTCCAGAGCCTAATGATCAGCCTGTCCAGAGCCTAATTATCAGCCTTTCCAGAGCCTAATGATCAGCCTGTCCAGAGCCTAACTGATCAGCCTTTCCAGAGCCTACTAATCAGCCTGTCCAGAGCCTAATGATCAGCCTGTTCAGAGCCTAATGATCAGCCTGTCCAGAGCCTAATGATCAGCCTGTCCAGAGCCTACTGATCAGCCTGTTCAGAGCCGAATGATCAGCCTGTCCAGAGCCTAATGATCAGCCTGTCCAGAGCCTAATGATCAGCCTGTCCAGAGCCTAATGATCAGCCTGTCCAGAGCCTAATGATCAGCCTGTCCAGAGCCTAATGATCAGCCTGTCCAGAGCCTAATGATCAGCCTGCCAGAGCCTAATGATCAGCCTGTCCATAGCCTACTGATCAGCCTGTCCAGAGCCTAATGATCAGCCTGTCCAGAGCCTACTGATCGGCCTGTCCAGAGCCTACTGTGATCAGCCTGTCCAGAGCCTACTGATCAGCCTGTCCAGAGCCTACTGATCAGCCTGTCCAGAGCCTACTGATCAGCCTGTCAAGAGCCTAATGATCAGCCTGTCCAGAGCCTAATGATCAGCCTGTCCAGAGCCTAATGATCAGCCTGTCCAGAGCCTAATTATCAGCCTTTCCAGAGCCTAATGATCAGCCTGTCCAGAGCCTAACTGATCAGCCTTTCCAGAGCCTACTAATCAGCCTGTCCAGAGCCTAATGATCAGCCTGTTCAGAGCCTAATGATCAGCCTGTCCAGAGCCTAATGATCAGCCTGTCCAGAGCCTACTGATCAGCCTGTTCAGAGCCGAATGATCAGCCTGTCCAGAGCCTAATGATCAGCCTGTCCAGAGCCTACTGATCAGCCTGTTCAGAGCCTAATGATCAGCCTGTCCAGAGCCTAATGATCAGCCTGTTCAGAGCCTAATGATCAGCCTGTCCAGAGCCTAATGATCAGCCTGTCCAGAGCCTAATGATCAGCCTGTCCAGAGCCTAATGATCAGCCTGTCCAGAGCCTACTGATCAGCCTGTTCAGAGCCTAATGATCAGCCTGTCCAGAGCCTAATGATCAGCCTGTTCAGAGCCTAATGATCAGCCTGTCCAGAGCCTAATGATCAGCCTGTCCAGAGCCTACTGATCGGCCTGTCCAGAGCCTACTGATCAGCCTGTCCAGAGCCTACTGATCAGCCTGTCCAGAGCCTACTGATCAGCCTGTCCAGAGCCTACTGATCAGCCTGTCCAGAGCCTAATGATCAGCCTGTCCAGAGCCTAATGATCAGCCTGTCCAGAGCCTAATTATCAGCCTTTCCAGAGCCTAATGATCAGCCTGTCCAGAGCCTAACTGATCAGCCTTTCCAGAGCCTACTAATCAGCCTGTCCAGAGCCTAATGATCAGCCTGTTCAGAGCCTAATGATCAGCCTGTCCAGAGCCTAATGATCAGCCTGTCCAGAGCCTACTGATCAGCCTGTTCAGAGCCGAATGATCAGCCTGTCCAGAGCCTAATGATCAGCCTGTCCAGAGCCTAATGATCAGCCTGTCCAGAGCCTAATGATCAGCCTGTCCAGAGCCTAATGATCAGCCTGTCCAGAGCCTAATGATCAGCCTGTCCAGAGCCTAATGATCAGCCTGCCAGAGCCTAATGATCAGCCTGTCCATAGCCTACTGATCAGCCTGTCCAGAGCCTAATGATCAGCCTGTCCAGAGCCTACTGATCGGCCTGTCCAGAGCCTACTGTGATCAGCCTGTCCAGAGCCTACTGATCAGCCTGTCCAGAGCCTACTGATCAGCCTGTCCAGAGCCTACTGATCAGCCTGTCAAGAGCCTAATGATCAGCCTGTCCAGAGCCTAATGATCAGCCTGTCCAGAGCCTAATGATCAGCCTGTCCAGAGCCTAATTATCAGCCTTTCCAGAGCCTAATGATCAGCCTGTCCAGAGCCTAACTGATCAGCCTTTCCAGAGCCTACTAATCAGCCTGTCCAGAGCCTAATGATCAGCCTGTTCAGAGCCTAATGATCAGCCTGTCCAGAGCCTAATGATCAGCCTGTCCAGAGCCTACTGATCAGCCTGTTCAGAGCCGAATGATCAGCCTGTCCAGAGCCTAATGATCAGCCTGTCCAGAGCCTACTGATCAGCCTGTTCAGAGCCTAATGATCAGCCTGTCCAGAGCCTAATGATCAGCCTGTTCAGAGCCTAATGATCAGCCTGTCCAGAGCCTAATGATCAGCCTGTCCAGAGCCTAATGATCAGCCTGTCCAGAGCCTAATGATCAGCCTGTCCAGAGCCTACTGATCAGCCTGTTCAGAGCCTAATGATCAGCCTGTCCAGAGCCTAATGATCAGCCTGTTCAGAGCCTAATGATCAGCCTGTCCAGAGCCTAATGATCAGCCTGTCCAGAGCCTAATGATCAGCCTGTCCAGAGCCTACTGATCAGCCTGTTCAGAGCCTAATGATCAGCCTGTCCAGAGCCTAATGATCAGCCTGTTCAGAGCCTAATGATCAGCCTGTCCAGAGCCTAATGATCAGCCTGTCCAGAGCCTAATGATCAGCCTGTCCAGAGCCTAATGATCAGCCTGTCCAGAGCCTACTGTGATCAGCCTGTCCAGAGCCTACTGATCAGCCTGTCCAGAGCCTACTGATCAGCCTGTCCAGAGCCTACTGATCAGCCTGTCAAGAGCCTAATGATCAGCCTGTCCAGAGCCTAATGATCAGCCTGTCCAGAGCCTAATGATCAGCCTGTCCAGAGCCTAATTATCAGCCTTTCCAGAGCCTAATGATCAGCCTGTCCAGAGCCTAACTGATCAGCCTTTCCAGAGCCTACTAATCAGCCTGTCCAGAGCCTAATGATCAGCCTGTTCAGAGCCTAATGATCAGCCTGTCCAGAGCCTAATGATCAGCCTGTCCAGAGCCTACTGATCAGCCTGTTCAGAGCCGAATGATCAGCCTGTCCAGAGCCTAATGATCAGCCTGTCCAGAGCCTACTGATCAGCCTGTTCAGAGCCTAATGATCAGCCTGTCCAGAGCCTAATGATCAGCCTGTTCAGAGCCTAATGATCAGCCTGTCCAGAGCCTAATGATCAGCCTGTCCAGAGCCTAATGATCAGCCTGTCCAGAGCCTAATGATCAGCCTGTCCAGAGCCTACTGATCAGCCTGTTCAGAGCCTAATGATCAGCCTGTCCAGAGCCTAATGATCAGCCTGTTCAGAGCCTAATGATCAGCCTGTCCAGAGCCTAATGATCAGCCTGTCCAGAGCCTAATGATCAGCCTGTCCAGAGCCTACTGATCAGCCTGTTCAGAGCCTAATGATCAGCCTGTCCAGAGCCTAATGATCAGCCTGTTCAGAGCCTAATGATCAGCCTGTCCAGAGCCTAATGATCAGCCTGTCCAGAGCCTAATGATCAGCCTGTCCAGAGCCTAATGATCAGCCTGTCCAGAGCCTAATGATCAGCCTGTCCAGAGCCTACTGATCAGCCTGTCCAGAGCCTAATGATCAGCCTGTCTCCAATTGTAGTATTTCTATTAAAAAAATAATAGTATATATATATAGAATAACTCAGAAACCCGAAAAAACTAAACAGGGAAAATAGTATTAAACAAAATGTAAAACTGATTTTATCGGGCCCTACAACCGTAAAAGTATTTAAACCTTTTTGTTATGGCAAGCCTGTATAAGTTCAGTAGTAAAAATGTAAAAATGTGCTTAATGTCACATAATAAGTTGCATGGACTACATCTGTGTGCAGGTCTGGGATAAGGTGTATGTCCGGTGAACAGGTCAGGGTTCCATAGGCAGAACTGCGGAAAATGGATCAGCAACATGACCAGGTGGACTGTCAGGTCCCTCAGTTGAGCAGTGAATTTCAAACACAGATTCAACCACAAAGACCAGGGAAGTTTTCTAATGCCTCGCAAATAAGGGCACCTATTAGTTCATGGGTAAAATAAAAAGCAAGCCTCCCAAGTGACGCAGCGGTCTAAGACACTGCATCGCAATGCTAACTGTGCCACTAGAGATTCTGGTTTCGAATCCAGGCTCCAGCTGGCTGCGACCGAGAGACCTCTTAGACACTCTTAGACACTTACTCAGAAAGACTAACATGAATTGGTACAGGGTTGAATAGTTAATTAATTCAGATTTATTACTGTTTTTAATTGAATTACAACAATTAGGGTTGGAGGTTAGGGGTTAGAGGTTAGAGGTTAGGGTGGTTGTACTGTAATGTGTGTTGTCTATCAGGATAGAGCCCAGGAAGCTGCCTCCTCACCAGGTGGAGGTTAGGGTTAGAGGTCAGGGGTTAGAGGTTAAGGTGGTTGTACTGTAACGTGTGTTATCTATCAGGATAGAGCCCAGGAAGCTGCCTCCTCACCAGGTGGAGATAGATGCCATCCAGCAGAATTCCACTCAGATCTTCCCCAAGGTCCACTTCCACAACGACACAGAAGAGGTAACACAAGGGGTTCCCTCCATCACATTCCCTGTTGCCAAATGTTCAGATAAACTTCTAATAAATCCTTCCAAAAGAATAAAACGTATCTATGCCCTACATGTCACCTGTAAGTTTGATATCAATGTCGTATAAAAACACTTCCAGTCCCTCTAAAAAAACATGTTTTTCCACTTCCAGATAGGAACGATTGTCCTGGCAAATGTTGTTTCTTTTGTTGCTCCTGGAGACAATCTTCCAAGAACACACATACCGTACCTGTACTGTACTGTCCTGTGTAATCCTCCATTCCCATGCTCACTCCATACTCCTCATCTTCCTCCTCCTTCACCTCCACTTTCCCTCTCCTTTTCCTCTCCTCCCTCTTCCTCCTCTCCTCCCTCTTCCACCTCCCCCTCAACCTACTCCTCTTCCCACTCTTCCTCCTCTAACTCCTCGCCTCCTCCTCCTCCTCCCCGTCTTCCTCCTCCTCTCCTTCCTCTTCCCACCCTCTCCTTCCTCCTCTTCCTCCTCCTTCTCCTTCTCCTCCTTCACCTCCACTTCCTCTCCTCCCTCTTCCTCCTCCTCCTCTCCTCCCTCTTCTTCCTCATCCTCCTCCCCCTCTTCCTGTTCCTCTCCACCCTATTCCTCCTCCCCCTCAACCCACTCTTTGAGGGCAACACCAGCACTAGGATCAGGGACCTCTGTCAGACCATCTCCACCAAACTCCAGCTGGTCTCATCTGACGGCTTCAGCATCTTTGTCAAAACACCCGACAAGGTTTGTCATCAATACAACATCACATGGCATAGTAATTATCTGGTGGGGGTTTATATAGCTCTTAGCCCCCTCTGTAGATGCCTACTGGACAACATTTATTTGTATTGCTTCTAAAATATTTTTAATACATTTTTATCTTATTAACACTTTGTTCTAGCTAGCTATTTGTGTCAGTTGCTATCAAGTAAACACAATGATATAGTATTGCATTATTATAGTACTACTATTATAATATTGTATTATACCTGTGTGTATTATACAGTATATCACAAAAGTGAGTACACCCCTCACATTTTTGTAAATATTTGAGTATATCTTTTCATGTGACAACACTGAAGAAATGACACTTTGCTACAATGTAAAGTAGTGAGTGTACAGCTTGTTTAACAGTGTAAATTTGCTGTCCCTTCAAAATAACTCAACACACAGCCATTAATGTCTAAACCGCTGGCAACAAAAGTGAGTACACCCCTAAGTGAAAATGTCCAAATTGGGCCCAATTAGCCATTTTCCCTCCCCGGTGTCATGTGACTCGTTAGGTCTCAGGTGTGAATAGGGAGCAGGTGTGTTACATTTGGTGTCATCGCTGTCACACTCCCTCATACTGACTGGTCACTGTCATTGTGCGCTCTGAACGCTCTGAGAGCGAAACGCTCTGAATTTACAAACGGACCATCTGACAACACTCTGAATTTACAAACAGACAATCTGACAACGCTCTGAATTTACAAACAGACAATCTGACAACACTCTGAATTTACAAACAGACAATCTGACAACGCTCTGAATTTACAAACGGACAATCTGACAACGCTCTGAATTTACAAACAGACAATCTGACAACGATCTGAATTTACAAACGGACCATCTGACAACGCTCTGAATTTACAAACAGACAATCTGACAACGCTCTGAATTTACAAACAGACAATCTGACAACGCTCTGAATTTACAAACAGACAATCTGACAACGCTCTGAATTTACAAAAAGACAATCTGACAACGCTCTGAATTTACAAACAGACAATCTGACAACGCTCTGAATTTACAAACAGACAATCTGACAACGCTCTGAATTTACAAAAAGACAATCTGACAACGCTCTGAATTTACAAACAGACAATCTGACAACGCTCTGAATTTACAAACAGACAATCTGACAACGCTCTGAATTTACAAACAGACAATCTGACAACGCTCTGAATTTACAAACAGACAATCTGACAACGCTCTGAATTTACAAACAGACAATCTGACAACGCTCTGAATTTACAAACAGACAACCTGACAACGCTCTGAATTTACAAACAGACAACCTGATAGAGCTCTGAATTTACAAACAGACAATCTGACAACGCTCTGAATTTACAAACAGACAATCTGACAACGCTCTGAATTTACAAACAGACAATCTGACAACGCTCTGAATTTACAAACAGACAATCTGACAACGCTCTGAATTTACAAACAGACAATCTGACAACGCTCTGAATTTACAAACAGACAATCTGACAACGCTCTGAATTTACAAACGGACAATCTGACAACGCTCTGAATTTACAAATGGACAATCTGACAATGCTCTGAATTTACAAATGGACAATCTGACAACGCTCTGAATTTACAAATGGACAATCTGACAATGCTCTGAATTTACAAACGGACAATCTGACAACGCTCTGAATTTACAAACAGACAACCTGATAGAGCTCTGAATTTACAAACAGACAATCTGACAACGCTCTGAATTTACAAACAGACAATCTGACAACGCTCTGAATTTACAAACAGACAATCTGACAACGCTCTGAATTTACAAACAGACAATCTGACAACGCTCTGAATTTACAAACAGACAACCTGACAACGCTCTGAATTTACAAACAGACAACCTGACAACGCTCTGAATTTACAAACAGACAATCTGACAACGCTCTGAATTTACAAACAGACAATCTGACAACGCTCTGAATTTACAAACAGACAACCTGACAACGCTCTGAATTTACAAACGCCCAACTCTGAACATACTCTGGCACTCCAGAGTGAATTTATAAATGTACACACCCAAAGTAGTAGAAGTGAGGTAACTCCGTAAATTATACTCTGAATCGGTATTCATGTTACAATAAGGAATTACCCTTTACCATGTCAACAAATTGGGGAAAACTATTATTTTCCCATTGACCCCCAGTGTAAAAGAGCCAACTCTCGTCCTTGATTTTTTTGTTTTACTTAAATTGTGGGGATTTTTTGATTTATTATCTGGTTTAATATATCTCGAAATGTTTGGATGAAAGATGAATTCACTTCAAAGTGATTCAAATTGTAGAAAATTCTAGAACAACAGCGTTGTTTACAAATGGCAGGTAAGATTTCTCCATGTAATTATGATGCACAGTCATAAGGTAAGATTTATCCATGTAATTATGATGCACAGTCATAAGGTAAGATTTCTCCATGTAATTATGATGCACAGTCATAAGGTAAGATTTATCCATGTAATTATGATGCACAGTCATAAGGTAAGATTTCTCCATGTAATTATGATGCACAGTCATAAGGTAAGATTTATCCATGTAATTATGATGCACAGTCATAAGGTAAGATTTCTCCATGTAATTATGATGCACAGTCATAAGGTAAGATTTATCCATGTAATTATGATGCACAGTCATAAGGTAAGATTTCTCCATGTAATTATGATGCACAGTCATAAGGTAAGATTTATCCATGTAATTATGATGCACAGTCATAAGGTAAGATTTCTCCATGTAATTATGATGCACGCAAATGCAACCGGTGTGATGTGGCGAGCTAATAACGTTTCAACCGGTGTGATGTGGCGAGCTAATAACGTTTCAACCGGTGTGATGTGGCGAGCTAATAACGTTTCAACCGGTGTGATGTGGCGAGCTAATAACGTTTCAACCGGTGTGATGTGGCGAGCTAATAACGTTTCAACCGGTGTGATGTGGCGAGCTAATAACGTTTCAACCGGTGTGATGTGGCGAGCTAATAACGTTTCAACCGGTGTGATGTGGCGAGCTAATAACGTTTCAACCGGTGTGATGTGGAGAGCTAATAACGTTTCAACCGGTGTGATGTGGCGAGCTAATAACGTTTCAACCGGTGTGATGTGGCGAGCTAATAACGTTTCAACCGGTGTGATGTGGCGAGCTAATAACGTTTCAACCGGTGTGATGTGGCGAGCTAATAACGTTTCAACCGGTGTGATGTGGCGAGCTAATAACGTTTCAACCGGTGTGATGTGGCGAGCTAATAACGCTTCAACCGGTGACGTCACTCTCTCTGAGACCTTGACGTAGTTGTTCCCCTTGCAGAACCGCAGCTTTTGTGGAACGATAGGAAACTCTGGAGGGTTCTGATGTCTTGCCTGGGTTTGTTTACATGATGTCTAGCCTGGGTTTGTTTACATGATGTCTAGCCTGGGTTTGTTTACATGATGTCTTGCCTGGGTTTGTTTACATGATGTCTTGCCTGGGTTTGTTTACATGATGTCTAGCCTGGGTTTGTTTACATGATGTCTAGCCTGGGTTTGTTTACATCATGTCTAGCCTGGGTTTGTTTACATGATGTCTTGCCTGGGTTTGTTTACATGATGTCTAGCCTGGGTTTGTTTACATGATGTCTTGCCTGGGTTTGTTTACATGATGTCTTGCCTGCTTTTGCGCCAAACATAACGTTTTGCATTGTTGCCAAAAAGTTCAATTTTGGTTTCATCTGACCAGAGCACCTTCTTCCACATGTTTGGTGTGTCTCCCAGGTGGCTTGTGGCAAACTTTAAACAACACTTTTTATGGATATCTTTAAGAAATGGCTTTCTTCTTGCCACTCTTCCATAAAGGCCAGATTTGTGCAATATACGACTGATTGTTGTCCTATGGACAGAGTCTCCCACCTCAGCTGTAGATCTCTGCAGTTCATCCAGAGTGATCATGGGCCTCTTGGCTGCATCTCTGATCAGTCTTCTCCTTGTATGAGCTGAAAGTTTAGAGGGACGGCCAGGTCTTGGTAGATTTGCAGTGGTCTGATACTCCTTCCATTTCAATATTATCGCTTGCACAGTGCTCCTTGGGATGTTTAAAGCTTGGGAAATCTTTTTGTATCCAAATCCGGCTTTAAACTTCTTCACAACAGTATCTCGGACCTGCCTGGTGTGTTCCTTGTTCTTCATGATGCTCTCTGCGCTTTTAACGGACCTCTGAGACTATCACAGTGCAGGTGCATTTATACGGAGACTTGATTACACACAGGTGGATTGTATTTATCATCATTAGTCATTTAGGTCAACATTGGATCATTCAGAGATCCTCACTGAACTTCTGGAGAGAGTTTGCTGCACTGAAAGTAAAGGGGCTGAATAATTTTGCACGCCCAATTTTTCAGTTTTTTGATTTGTTCAAAAAGTTTAAAATATCCAATAAATGTCGTTCCACTTCATGATTGTGTCCCACTTGTTGTTGATTCTTCACAAAAAAAATACAGTTTTATATCTTTATGTTTGAAGCCTGAAATGTGGCAAAAGGTCGCAAAGTTCAAGGGGGCCGAATACTTTCGCAAGGCACTGTATATACTGTATGTCCTCTATAGTGATATATGTCCCTTATAGTGATATATGTCCCCTATAGTGATATATGTCCCCTATAGTTATATACGGCATGTCCTCTATAGTGATATAGTCTGTCACATATAGTGCATACATTGTACAGTGTAGGCTGAGGTTAGAAAAGCCTGTTTCAGTGGTTAAATAACGATGTGATTTGCATCAAGATTAGAGAAGCCTGTTTCAGTGGTTAGTAAGTAACTGTACTTGAGTTGCATCACACTAATACATAACGTAGTTAGGTCTCCACTGAAACCCTCATGCCGTCCTCTTCTAGATATACAGGTAACTGCCCAAATAAACAACCACATACAGTGTGTTAATAAGGGCGTTGGGCCACCGTGAGCAGCCAGAACAGATTCAATGCACCGTGGCATAGATTCTAAAGGGTCTGGACCTCCTATCTGGGGACCAGAAATGCCATTAGTTTGTGTTTTGTGATTGGTGATTGTGTTTTCCACCAATCACCAGTCTCCATCGCCGCTCCAGAATCTCCCGTTCAAACAAGGTTGAGATCTGGTGACTGAGACGGCCATATGGTTTACATATAATGGCTTGCCCAGCATTTTTATACATGACCCTAAGCATGATGGGATGTTAATTGCTTATTTAACCCAGGCCCTGGTCAAAAGTGGTGCCTTATATTTATTATATTTTATTTATTTATTTCACCTTTATTTCACCTTTATTTAACCAGGTAGGCCAGTTGAGAACACCTTTATTTAACCAGGTAGGCCAGTTGAGAACACCTTTATTTAACCAGGTAGGCCAGTTAAGAACAAGTTCTCATTTACAACTGCGACCTGGCCAAGATAAAGCAAAGCAGTTCGACACAAACAACAACACAGAGTTACACATGGAAGAAGCAAGCGTACAGTCAATAACACAATAGAAAAAAAAGAAATTCTATATACAGTGTGTGTAAATGAAGTGAGGAGGTAATGCAATAAATAGGCCATAGTAGCAAAGTAATTACAACTTAACATTAACACTGGAGTGATAGATGAGCTGATGATGAGCAGATGGTGATGTGCAAGTAGTGATACTGGTGTGCAAAAGAGCAGAAAAGTAAAAAACAATATGGGGATGAGGTAGGGGGAAATGAGGTAGGGGGAAATGAGGTAGGGGGAAATGAGGTAGGGGTAAACGAGGTAGGGGGAAACGAGGTAGGGGGAAACGAGGTAGGGAGAAACGAGGTAGGGGGAAACGAGGTAGGGGGAAACGAGGTAGGGGGAAACGAGGTAGGGGGAAACGAGGTAGGGGGAAACGAGGTAGGGGGAAAAATGAGGTAGGGGGAAAAATGAGGTAGGGGGAAATGAGGTAGGGGGAAAAATGAGGTAGGGGGAAATGAGGTAGGAAATAGGGTGACATTTAAGACTCATGCACAGACAGGATAGAAACCTTCAGGGCTCAGTAACACCTCATTTTGTAGGTCATGTGACTCAGACTGTGGGTTCTCCTTTCAGGTCATGTGACTCAGACTGTGGGTTCTCCTTTCAGGTCATGTGACTCAGACTGTGAGTTCTCCTTTCAGGTCATGTGAATCAGACTGCGGGTTCTCCTTTCAGGTCATGTGACTCAGACTGCGGGTTCTCCTTTCAGGTCATGTGACTCAGACTGTGGGTTCTCCGTTCAGGTCATGTGACTCAGACTGCGGGTTTTCTATTCAGGTCATGTGACTCAGACTGTGGGGTTTCTTTTCAGGTCATGTGACTCAGACTGGGTTCTCTTTTCAGGTTATGTGACTCAGACTGTGGGTTCTCTTTTCAGGTCATGTGACTCAGACTGTGGGTTCTCTATTCAGGTCATGTGACTCAGACTGTGGGTTTTCTTTTCAGGTCATGTGACTCAGACTGGGTTCTCTTTTCAGGTTAAGTGACTCAGACTGGGTTCTCTTTTCAGGTAATGTGACTCAGACTGTGGGTGCATGTGTATGTAGTAACCTGTAGTAACCAGTAGGAACCAGTTGTGACCAGTAGGAAATTGTAGTGACCTGTAGTAACCAGTAGTGATCAGTAGGAACCAGTAGTGACCAGTAGTAACCAGTAGGAACCAGTAGTGACCAGTAGGAACCAGTAGTGACCATTAGGAACCAGTGGTGACCAGCAGAACCGGTAGTGACCAGTGGTGGCCAGTAGGAACCAGTAGTGACCAGTGGTGACCAGTAGGAACCAGTAGTGACCAGTAGTGACCAGTAGGAACCAGTAGTGACCAGTAGTGACCAGTAGGAACCAGTAGTGACCAGTAGTGACCAGTAAGAACCAGCGGTGACCAGTAGGAACCTGTAGTGACCAGTGGTGACCAGTAGGAACCAGTAGTGACCAGTAGTGACCAGTAGGAACCAGCGGTGACCAGTAGGAACCAGTAGGAACCTGTAGTGACCAGTGGTAACCAGTGGTGACCAGTAGGAACCAGTGGTGACCAGTAGTGACCAGTAGTAACCAGTAGGCTCTCTCTGTAAGGTAAGTGTAAGTGTGGCTAGGCCTAGAACTTAGACCTTGAGTCTATTTGCCAGCCAACCTGCACTGTACTAGAATCCTAACCAGATGGTTTATTGGGTTTCCTGAAACTATTCAAAGCAGCATATCTTCCTCTTCATTAGCCTAATGCTAACAGCTCTGATACAGATGTGTCAGATGTGATAACAAAAACCACATACCCTACACCCACACAGATGGAACCTTCTCATGACTCCTTCCCTTTTCAGACCAGGGATTGTGAGTTCCAAATGGAACCCTATTGACTATATACTATATACTACTATATACTACTATACTACTTTAGATCAGAGCCCTATGGCACCCTATTACCTATATAGTGCACTACTTTAGACCCATAGGGTGCCATTTGGGATGCATCCCAGAACAGATGAAACATGTATATTCTAACCTCTCACAGGCTAAAACACAGGCCACTACATGTATGTTTTCTATCAGACAGTTCAACATGACAGTGGTGGAAATATAGTTTTAGCCTTGGGTAACTATTACAACAGTGTGACAAAGGTCTGTGACCAGCAGTTGTGTGCGTGTGCGTGTGTGTGTGTGTGTGTGTGTGTGTGTGTGTGTGTGTGTGTGGTGGTAGTGGTTCAGCTCTCTCTCTCTGGCCCTCCTCTCTCTTTCTAACTTCTCAAATGAGGAAGTTCACAGCTGTGTTTGTAGCAGCTTCCTTTTTACAGCTTTCGACTCACTAACAGGAAGAGAGAGAGAGAGATATAGAGAGTAAGAGAGAAACAGAGAGTAAGGGAGAGAGCAAGAGAGAAGACTGTGAGAATCATGTCTGTAGCTGAGTGTTTTCAGTAGAGAACTGAACTCTCTAGCTGAGTGTTTTCAGTAGAGAACTGAACTCTGTCTGTAGCTGAGTGTTTTCAGTAGAGAACTGAACTCTCTAGCTGAGTGTTTTCAGTAGAGAACTGAACTCTCAAGAACCAGGATGTCTACGTCGTACCAGCCATGGCACCATGGTAATATCACCCGATCTAAGGCTGAGGATCTGCTCTCCAAAGCAGCTAAGGATGGGAGCTTCCTCCTCCGGGACAGTGAGTCCATACAGGGTGCCTATGCCCTCTGTGTTCTGTAAGTAAAATGTCCATTCTGACTACTTTTTGAAGATACATATATCTTTAAAAAAAGATATATATATATATAAACTGACAGTTTAACAGTCCAATATTCTGTTGGAAAGATCAAATTGAGGAAGGAAGATTATGTTGAGAACTCGTCCCTTATACCTCTTCGTATGCAGAGAGAGAGAGACAAACAAGGAAATAATTGACAGCTAAACATTTACTGAGCTACAAATGCTGCTGTACAAAGTTTAAATTGAGGAAGGAAGATGATTTTGAAGTCTTGACTCTGCAATGCACAGATCAAAGTAGCTTGGAGTAGGGAGAGCTGATTTTAAAATACGACTTTTTAAATCTGACCAAACAATGATCAACGCTGATCGCACTGTTTATTTTTTGGGGAGCGATTTCAATCTGAAACCGGCAAATACCGACTTGTATATTATTTCGGATTTAGGACATATTCTCCTGCAGTGCAGTGTAGAGCGCAACTCTGCCTAATGACAGCGTTTGGGATGTATAGCAGAACAATGTGACGTTGACTTTCTGTTTCCTTACATCATGACATAAATCATGCCAACAAGTACATCGGTTGGGAATTTAAAAAAATGTTTTGCTCAAGACTTTGATTAACCAGAGAAACTGTCTAGAATACTGTTGTTGTTGCATGCAGTTATATATATATATATATATCTATAGCAGGGACTATATGTAACGCAGATTTTAAAAGTACACCTGCTGGCTGCAGCGAACAACTCACCGGCACATACAGTCGTGCTGTAAAGCTGGGTGGACTCCGTTGTACAACTCACGCCACACATCTCTGTGTCGCTCTGAGCTTTTATTAGAATAATTGCTAAACAAAATAAAAGAATGGTCATGTACACTTTTCCATTGTACACAAAGACCAACGGAAGTGTGTTTGAGTGCATGCCGTCTGTCATTACTGCACCTGTCACACGCTGCTGTGAAACGTCAGTTACTTTAAACCAGAAACCCAGACCCAACCTCTTCAGACCCAGACCCAGTCTGCTTCTCAAGACCCAGTCTGCTTCTCAAGACCCAGTCTGCTTCTCAAGACCCAGACGGCTTCTCAATACCCAGTCTGCTTCTCAAGACCCAGACCACTTTTCAAGACCCAGACGACTTCTCAAGACCCAGTCGGCTTCTCAAGACCCAGTCGGCTTCTCAAGACCCAGACTGCTTCTCAAGACCCAGACTGCTTCTCAAGACCCAGACTGCTTCTCAAAACCCAGACCGCTTCTCAAGACCCAGACCGCCAGATCAAGACATCTCTGTAAACTGTATTATGATAACCCATCTTTCCTATTTCCAGGTTCCAGAACTGTGTGTATACCTACAGGATCCTACCCAATGAGGAGAGGAAACTCTCTGTCCAGGTCAGTCAGACAGCTCCACAATATATATTCTTACCAAGTGCAATGTGAGGGATCTGCACCCTGTTTTGGGAGTGGATCCCCCTACACAGCATTTAATGGTATTATTTTCATGTAATATCTAAGAAGTAATCTAACAGTGCCCCAACAACTACCTAATACACACAAATCTAAAGGGGTGAATGAGAACATGTACATATAAGTATATGGATGAGCGATGGCCGATCCACATAGGCAAGATGCAATAGATGGTATAAAATACAGTATATACATATGATATGAGTTTTGTAAGATATGTAAACATTATTAATGTGACATTACTTAAAGTGACTAATGATCCATTTATTAAAGTGGCCAGTGATTGGATCTCAATGTAGGCAGCAGCCTCTCTGAGTTAGTGATGGTTGTTTATCAGTCTGATGACCTTGAGATAGAAGCTGTTCTTCAGTCTCTCTGTCCCAGCTTTGATGCACCTGTACTGACCTTGCCTTCTGGGTGGTAGGCAGTGGCTCGGGTAGATGTTGTCCTTGATGATCTTTTTGGCCTTCCTGTGACATCGGGTGGTGTAGGTGTCCTGCAGGGCAGGTAGTTTGCCCCCGGTGAGAGCCTTGCGGTTGAGGGCGGTGCAGTTGCCGTACCAGGCTGTGATACAGCCCGAAAAAGATGCTCTCGATTGAGCATCTGTAAAATTTTGTCAGGGTTTTGGGTGACAAGCCAAATTTCTTCAGCCTCCATCCAAGATGGCGTAGCAGTCAGACATCTTTGTCTTTGTCCTGTCATGTCCCTTGTATATATATATTTTTTATATATATTTTTCTTCGCATTACTTTTTATAATATTTTCCTAAACCTCAACTTCTAAATTTTCTCCTGCAACCCGCTTCACCCAATGTGGCGTGGATCTGTTTTTTTTCTAAAATATTTATATCTACCCCGAACTGGAATCCCTCAACTGAAGCAAGTCAGCTAACTACCTACCAGCTATCAGTCAGCAAACCACTGCCAGCGGTCATCAGCTAACCTTTAGCTCTGAAAGCTCTCGCCAGTTCGTACAACGTGACTCAAACCAGAGCATAACGGACCTATTTTTTTCTCTCCTTATCCCCGGATTCCTACCGCAAACTCAGAACATTTTCATCTGGATCTTCACAACTAGCTAACCGCAATCCCGGGTGACTACTCCTAGCTAGTGTTTCCATCCCGGAGCAAGCACCAATTAGCCTGAAGCTAGCCCGGCTAGGGCTCCTGGGCTACCACCGAAGCCCACTCCTGGGCTTCAATATCCGGACCCCTTCTACTGCCGTTACGGGGCACGGAACCCCGCCGATCCTCTACGACTGGAATACCGACATAATCTGCCCGAGGATTCCAACAGGCCCCTCGGCGCAACGTCCGCTGAAGGTCAATTCTGCCAACCGCGGCCTGCTAGCTACCTAGAGCTACTTGGAACCCTACTAATCCACGACTGGTCTATCGACGTCACCTCACGAAGAGGCAAAAACAGACTTACCTCCATCACGAGATCCCCCAAAGGCCCTTCTGCTAGCTTGCTATCCCCAGTCTGCTAACTGCTAGCTTGCTTGCCCCGGTCTGCTAACTGCTAGCTTGCTGCCCCAGCCTACTGACTGCTAGCTTGTTAGCATCGGCCTGCTAACTGTCTGAATCGCCGTGTCCCCAGCCAGCCCAACCACTCACTGGACCCATATGCTCACTCGGCTACGCATGCCTCTCTCTAATATCAATATGCCTCGTCCATTACTATCCTGGTTAGTGATTACTGTCTTATTTCACTGTAGAGCCTCTAGCCCTGCTCAAAATGCCTTAACCAACGTTGTTCCACCTCCTACATATGCGATGACATCACCTGGTTTAAACGTCTCTAGAGACTAGAGGTCGACCGATTATGATTTTTTTTCAACTCCGATACCGATTCCGATTATTGGAGGACCAAAAAATCCGATACCGATTTAATCGGCCAATGTAAAAAATAAAAATAAAATGTATTTGTAATAATTATCTCATGGTCACCCTTATCATATAGTCAGTATATTAGAGGTCGACCGATTATGATTTTTCAGCGCCGATACCGATTACTGGAGGACCAAAAAAGCCGATACCGATTAATCGGCCATTTGTTTTTGTTTTTTTGTAATAATGATAATTAGAACAATACTGAATGAACACTTATTTTAACTTAATATAATACATCAATAAAAATCCATTTATCCTTAAATAAATAGTTGAAACATGTTCAATTTGGTTTAAATAATGCAAAAACAAAGTGTTGGAGAAGAAAGTAAAAGTGCAATATGTGCCATGTAAAAAAGCTAACGTTTAAGTTCCTTGCTCAGAACATGAGAACATATGAAAGCTGGTGGTTCCTTTTAACATGAGACTTCAATATTCCAAGGTATGAGGTTTTTGGTTGTAGTTATAGTATTTATGGACTCTCTCTATACCATTTGTATCTCATATACCTTTGACTATTGGATGTTCTTATTGGCACTTTAGTATTGCCAGTGTACCAGTATAGCTTCCGTCCCTCTCCTCACCACAAACCAGGAACACATCGACAACAGCCACCCTCGAAGCAGCGTTACCCATGCAGAGCAAGGGGAACAACTACTCCAAGTCTCAGAGCGAGTGACGTTTGAAACGCTATTAGCGCGCACCCCGCTAACTAGCTAGCCATTTCACATCGCTTACACCTGCCTAATCTCGGGAATTGATAGGCTTGAATTTTACGAAAATAATAAACAGCGCAATGCTTGAAGCACAGGGAAGAGCTGCTGGCAAACGCACAAAAGTGCTGTTTGAATGAATGCTTACGAGCCTGCTGCTGCCTACCACCGCTCAGTCAGACTGCTCTATCAAATATCAAATCATAGACTTAATTATAACGTAATAACACACAGAAATACGAGCCTTTGGTCATTAATATGGTCGAATCCGGAAACTATCATTTCGAAAACAAAAAGTTTATTCTTTCAGTGAAATACGGAACCGTTCGGTAATTTATCTAACGGGTGGCATCCCTAAGTCTACATATTCCTGTTACATTGTACAACCTTCAATGGTATGTCATATTTACGTAATTCTGGCAAATTAGTTCGCAACGAGCTACACGGCCCAAACTGTTGCATATACCCTGACTCTGCATGCAATGAACGCAAGAGAAGTGACACAATTTCACCTGGTTACTATTGCCTGCTAACCTGGATTTCTTTTAGCTAAATATGCAGGTTTAAAAATATATACTTCTGTGTATTGGTTTTAAGAAAGGCATTGATGTTTATGGTTAGGTACAGTCCAACGATTGTGCTTTTCTTGCAAATGCGCTTTTGTTAAATCATCCCCCTGCGTTGCATCGATTATATGCACCGCATTGATTATAGGCAACGCAGGACACGCTAGATAAACTAGTAATATCATCAACCATGTGTAGTTAACTAGTGATTACGATTGATTGATTGTTTTTTATAAAATAAGTTTAATGCAAGCTTGCAACTTACCTTGGCTTCTTACTGCATTCGCGTAACAGGCAGGCTCCTCGTGGAGTGCAATGAGAGGCAGGTGGTTAGAGTGTTGGACTAGTTAACTGTAAGGTTGCATGATTGAATCCCGGAGCTGACAAGGTAAAAATCTGTCATTCTGCCTCTGAACAAGGCAGTTAACCCACCGTTCCTAGGCCGTCATTGAAAATAAGAATGTGTTCTTAACTGACTTGCCTAGTTAAAAAGGTGTAAAAAAATGTTTGGGGCCAAATCGGTGTACAAAAATACCAATTTCCGATTGTTTTGAAAACTTGAAATCAGCCCTAATTAATCAGTCATTCCGATTAATCGGTCGACCTCTACTAGAGACTATATCTCTCTCATCATTACTCAATGCCTAGGTTTACCTCCAATGTACTCACACCCTACCTTGCCTTTGTCTGTACACTATGCCTTGAATCTATGCTATCGTTCCCAGAAACCTGCTCCTTTTACTCTCTGTTCCGAACGTGCTAGACGGCCAGTTCGTACAGCCTTTAGCCGTACCCTTTTCCTACTTCTCCTCTGTTCCTCTGGTAATGTAGAGTTTAATCCTGACCCTGCAGTGCCTAGCTCCACTCCCACTCCCCAGGTGCTCTCATTTGTTGACTTCTGTAACCGTAAAAGCCTTGGTTTCATGCATATTAACATTAGAAGCCTACTCCCTAAGTTGTTTTTACTCACTGCTTTAGCACACTCTGCGAACCCGGATGTCTTAGCCGTGTCTGAATCCTGGCTTAGGAAACCCACCAAAAACCCTGAAATCTCCATCCCTAACTATAACATTTTCTGCCAAGATAGAACTGCCAAAGAGGGCGGTGTTCCAATCTACTGCAAAGATAGCCTGCAGAGTTCTGTCTTACTATCCAGGTCTGTACCCAAACAATTCAAGTTTCTACTTCTGAAAATTCACCTTTCCAGAAACACTGTTGCCGCATGCGAATGTGAATTGATTGCCCCCAATCTATCTTCTGAGCTCGTGCTACTAGGTGACCTAAACTGGAACATGCTTAACACCCCGGCCATCCTACAATCTAAGCTTGATGCCCTCAATCTCAAACAAATGATCAATGAACCTACCTGGTACAACCCCAAATCCGTAAACACGAGCACCCTCATAGATATCATCCTAACTAACTCGCCCTCCAAACACACCTCTGCTGTTTTCAATCAAGATCTCAGCAATCACTGCCTCATTACCTGCATCCGTAATGGGTCTGTGACCAAACGACCACTCCTCATCACTGTGAAACACTCTCTAAAACACTTCTGCGGGCAGGCCTTTCTTCTGCGGGGTATCCTGGAATGACATTGATCTCATCCCGTCAGTAGAGGATGCCTGGTTATTCTTTAAAAGTGCCTTCCTCACCATCTCAAATAAGCATGCCCCATTCAATTGGTTTTAACTAGGAATAGATATAGTCCTTGGTTCACTTCAGAGCTGTCTGCTCTTCACCAGCACAAAAACATCCTGTGGCGTTCTGCATTAGCATCAAATAGCCCCCGTGATATGCAACTTTTCAGGGAAGTTAGGAACAAATATACACAGGCAGTTAGGAAAGCTAAGGATAGCTTTTTCAAACAGACATTTGCATCCTGTAGTACAAACTCCAAAAAGTTCTGGGACACTGTACAGTTTGTTTATTCCATGTGTAACTCTGTGTTGTTGTATGTGTCGAACTGGTTTGCTTTATCTTGGCCAGGTTGCAGTTGTAAATGAGAACTTGTTCTCAACTGGCCTACCTGGTTAAATAAACGAACAGCATTCTTACATAGGTATTCCTCTTGTCCAGATGGGATAGGGCAGTGTGAAGTGTGATGACGATTGCGTCGTATGTGCACCTGTTGGGGCGGTGTGCAAACTGAAGTGGGTCTAGGGTGGCCGGTAAGGTGGAGGTGATATGATTCTTGACTAGACTCTCAAAGCACTTGATGATGACAGACTGTTTATTGTTGCAGTCCACTTCCAGGTGTTGGGTGTTAAGGGGTATTTTAAGAGCCATTTCTCAATTTCTCATGCATCAGGCAACTTCTGCTTTTGCTTTCAATGCCTTCAGAAATGAAGACAGGCCACATGTGGTGGGAAAGTTCTGGAATTTAGCATTTTACTGTGAATATTGTGTAACCTATTATGGTTATGCATTGCACAAAATCAACTTGTATTGTTTGCACAGTGTTTGGGCCAATTCAAGTCAGGGGCTAAAATGTGAGAGCTCTGTAAAACTAGACACTTGATATTAACTGTCACGTTCTTGGGCTGTAAATGAGTTACACTGCTCCTGTCCTCTATTCAATAAACAGACTGTACACTACAGTCTCTATTCAATTAACAGACTGTACAGTACAGTCTCTATTCAATTAACAGACTGTACAGTACAGTCCATATTCACTTAACAGACTGTACAGTACAGTCTCTATTCAATTAACAGACTGTACAACACAGTCTCTATTCAATTAACAGACTGTACACTACAGTCTCTATTCAATAAACAGACTGTACACCACAGTCTCTATTCAATTAACAGACTGTACACCACAGTCTCTATTCAATAAACAGACTGTACACTACAGTCTCTATTCAATTAACAGACTGTACAGTACAGTCTCTATTCAATAAACAGACTGTACACTGCTCCTGTCCTCTATTCAATAAACAGACTGTACACTACAGTCTCTATTCAATAAACAGACTGTACACCACAGTCTCTATTCAATTAATAGACTGTACACCACAGTCTCTATTCAATAAACAGACTGTACACTACAGTCTCTATTCAATAAACAGACTGTACACTACAGTCTCAATTAACAGACTGTACACCACAGTCTCTATTCAATAAACAGACTGTACACTGCTCCTGTCCTCTATTCAATAAACAGACTGTACAACACAGTCTCTATTCAATAAACAGACTGTACACTACAGTCTATTCAATAAACAGACTGTACACTACAGTCTATTCAATAAACAGACTGTACACTACAGTCTCTATTCAATTAACAGACTGTACACTACAGTCTCTATTCAATAAACAGACTGTACACCACAGTCTCTATTCAATAAAAGGTGTGTACAGCACAGCGGGTGTAGCTCCATCCTTGACTGAGATTTAAATACATTTGGTTATAATACATTACTATACATTCCCTTATTACTGTGGCAGTCAGAATATTCCAAACCTGGAGACCATACTACAGTACACAGTTAGATAGATTAGATTAGTTATTAATTTATCTATTGTAGCTGGAAAGCATGAAAGTCATCAATGCTGATTTACAAGTTCTTGAGTTTTAACTTGCCCTATACACAGAAATGAAGGGTACTGTAGATCATACAGGCTACTCTGCTAATGCTGAAGGGTACTGCAATTCCTAAGAAGGGTACTGCAATTCCTAACAGGCTACTCTGCTGATGTTGAAGTGTACTTGTAGTTCCTAACAGGCTACTCTGCTAATGTTGAAGTGTACTTGTAGTTCCTACAGGCTACTCTGCTAATGCTGATCAAAAGCTTCTTCCTCTTTCAGTTGCAGGAGGTTTTAAATGATCCCCTAGCGTGGGCGTATGACAAGCCACAAGGCTCATCTCGTGGTGCTTAACAGAAAAGAACGGAAACTTCACAAAGAAAAACAACATACACAGTGGCAGTGAAAGGGGCTATAAAAAAAAAAAACAGGTGACTTGGTAGTTAATACGCCCTTGGAATGTAGCCTAACAGTTCAAAGTCCTGTATAACAGTATGTCAGCTGTATGATCGTGATAGAAGGAAAACCTGTCATTCAGAACAACATGACCTAAAGTCTCTGGAAACAGTAAAGCCCTCTAAGATCTTGCTCTTGTGATGCTACACTGATCTATATCTGCACCATAAATATCTATACCAGCACCAGAAAGATCTATACCTGCACCATAAATATCTATACCTGCACCATAAATATCTATACCTGCACCAGAAATATCTATACCTGCACCAGAAATATCTATACCTGCACCATAAATAGCTATAACTGCACCAGAAAGATCTATACCAGTACCAGAAAGATCTATACCTGCACCATAAATATCTATACCAGCACCAGAAAGATCTATACCTGCACCATAAATATCTATACATGCACCATAAATATCTATACCAGCACCATATATATCTATACCAGCACCAGAAATATCTATACCAGCACCAGAAATATCTAGACCTGCACCATAAATATATATACCTGCACCAGAAATATCTATACCAGCACCAGAAATATCTATACCTGCACCATAAATATATATACCTGCACCAGAAATGTCTATACCAGCACCAGAAATATCTAGACCTGCACCAGAAATATCTATACCAGCACCAGAAAGATCTATACCAGCACCAGAAATATCTATACCAGCACCAGAAATATCTAGACCTGCACCAGAAATATCTATACCAGCACCAGAAATATCCATACCTGCACCATAAATATCTAGACCTGCACCAGAAATATCTATACCAGCACCAGAAATATCTAGACCTGCACCATAAATATCTATACCTGCACCATAAATATTTATACCTACACCAGAAATATCTATACCAGCACCATAAATATCGATACCAGCACCAGAAAGATCTATACCTGCACCATAAATATCTATACCTGCACCAGAAATATCTATACCTGCACCATAAATATATATACCTGCACCAGAAATGTCTATACCAGCACCAGAAATATCTAGACCTGCACCAGAAATATCTATACCAGCACCAGAAAGATCTATACCAGCACCAGAAATATCTATACCAGCACCAGAAATATCTAGACCTGCACCAGAAATATCTATACCAGCACCAGAAATATCCATACCTGCACCATAAATATCTAGACCTGCACCAGAAATATCTATACCAGCACCAGAAATATCTAGACCTGCACCATAAATATCTATACCTGCACCATAAATATTTATACCTACACCAGAAATATCTATACCAGCACCATAAATATCGATACCAGCACCAGAAAGATCTATACCTGCACCATAAATATCTATACCTGCACCAGAAATATCTATACCTGAACCAGAAATATCTATACTTGCACCATAAATAGCTATAACTGCACCAGAAAGATCTATACCAGCACCAGAAAGATCTATACCTGCACCATAAATATCTATACCTGCACCAGAAATATCTATACCTGCACCAGAAATATCTATACTTGCACCATAAATATCCATACCAGCACCAGAAAGATCTATACCTGCACCATAAATATCCATACCAGCACCAGAAATATCTATACCTGCACCATAAATATCCATACCTGCACCAGAAATATCCATACCTGCACCAGAAATATCCATACCTGCACCATAAATATATATACCTGCACCAGAAATATCTATACCTGCACCATAAATATTTATACCTACACCAGAAATATCTATACCAGCACCAGAAATATCGATACCAGCACCAGAAAGATCTATACCTGCACCAGAAATATCTATACCTGCACCAGAAATATCTATACCAGTGTCTTGTCTTTGGCTATGCCGGATGAAGTGATATGACATGCTATTCTATAAAACAATTTCTCCGTAATTAATATTACCTGATTGAGCTAATCATGTAAATGTAGTTAACTAGAGAGTCGGGCTTCACAAAATAATATTTATAGAGCTGTTATCTTACGAATAAACTCTTAAAGACATAGTAATATTTCACATCAATAACAGTCCATATTAAACGTCATCTTAATTCAGTCTCATCTGAAAGTTGGAAATTCTTAGTTATCTGCACAAACCCTGGCTAACAAATTGAATCAGCAATACAAAATTGGGTTTAATTATTTATTTACTAAATGCCTAACTAATCACACATAATTATACATACACATAATTAAATCATAACTTGATTACAAATTACGTCATAAAGGAAAACGTCCCTAGCGGGCGGAACAGATAAGGCAGCTTGTTGCACAAAAGAAAAGGGGCTGGGTTTGAGTGAAAGAGCGGGAAGACTGAGGAACAAAGGGCGAAGCTGTGCTATCGTAAATACAATATCTTATGCATTCTCAATTACCGCCCATTTGGAAAAGGAAAATGCAATAAATATTTACTCTGAGCTGCGCTTCGGTAGGTTGGTGGTAGATGGAAGGCCGTGTTGCCCAACCGAGTCCTTTTG
The DNA here is from genome assembly GCF_013265735.2 of Oncorhynchus mykiss. Taxonomy (NCBI): domain Eukaryota; kingdom Metazoa; phylum Chordata; class Actinopteri; order Salmoniformes; family Salmonidae; genus Oncorhynchus; species Oncorhynchus mykiss. The sequence goes on along the minus strand of NC_048565.1, from coordinate 3,688,929 downwards.
AAGAATGTCTCGGGTGGTCAATTGGATACGTTGTAGTAACGTCGTTGTGTGATACACGGGATACTCTGTCTGTTCCTTCCTAACCCTAATTTGCAGCGGCTGTTGCTAACTCAACGTCTCTGAGGTATCACTTCTGTAGTGAATAAGAGTTCAAAGTTCATACCATTCGCAACCAAAGCTCACGCTGATGTTGGCTTCATTCTGTAGTTATTATCTGAACCATTCTGACATCGGACCGTCGTCCTCACGTCCTCGAAACAGGAGGTTATATTGTCATCTAGGGCTTATATAGGAAGGGAGAGGAGGGCGTGTTTGAAAAGTTTTATAGCCCATGTCCCTTCACAGGGGCGGGCCACTGATTGAGCAGAGCCCTATCTAATGAAAACCAAAATCTCACATTTTAGAAGCTAAAATCACATTTCATCCCATCACGAAACATTTCATATTCAAACATTTAAATTGAACAACAATTCCATGTGAATCCGATAACTATAATGTGTAGACTTTCCACTGTAGTTTGTCATCTTATCATTGATGAGAATGTCTCAGATGACAACCGAACTGACATCACATTCATTATGTACCAACGCATATGTTCAGTTGGTCGGATTACCAGAATATAGTTCATTTCCCCCCACATTCTGATGTTCCCAGAATCTCTATGTTAACCAAGGGTTTTGCAAATGTAACATCAGTAGGGTAGAGAGAGGAAAAAGGGGGGGAAGAGGTATTTATGACTGTCATAAACCTACCCCCAGGCCAACGTCATGACACCAGCACCATAAATATCTATACCAGCACCATAAATTAAGCACCAAGTAGAGACATAAGAAGAAAGGCTACTAGCCTGTGTCTTCCTGTTGTGCTCTGTAGTGTACTTGTCTTGATGTGGTGCTCTGTAGTGTTATTGTCTTGCTGATGTTGTGCTCTCTAGAGTTCTAGCCTGTGACTGATGTTGTGCTCTCTAGACTCCTAGCCTGTGACTGATGTTATTTCTAGACTCAGTAGTATGTGCCACTAACCAGTGTTTGTTGTTTCTCTGTCTCTGTCTCCAGGCCTCTGAGGGTGTCCCTATCCGGTTCTTCTCTGTGCTGGCTGACCTGGTGGAGACGTACTACAGTCCCAACATGGGTCTGGCTACACACCTGCAGTTCCCTGTTCAGAAAGAGGAGGAGCCAGAGGAGGAGCCAGGTCAGATAATAACCTGCTTATTATCTTTCTGTGTTTCAAAGGGTACCCTATGGGACCTGGTCAAAGGTAGTGCACTATGTAGGGAGTATGGTTTCATTTGTGATTTAGCCATTCTCTCGTATTATGTTTTGCTACAGCTGAGCTAACCCAAGGTAGCTTGGATCTGACCTAACCCAAATTAGCTTGTTGGTCCCAGATCTGACCTAACCCAAGGTAGCTTGGATCTGACCTAACCCAAGTTAGCTTGGTGGTCCCAGATCTGACCTAACCCAAGGTAGCTTGGATCTGACCTAACCCAAATTAGCTTGGTGGTCCCAGATCTGACCTAACCCAAGGTAGCTTGGATCTGACCTAACCCAAGTTCGCTTGGTGGTCCCAGATCTGACCTAACCCAAGGTAGCTTGGATCTGACCTAACCCAAGTTAGCTTGGTGGTCCCAGATCTGACCTAACCCAAGGTAGCTTGGATCTGACCTAACCCAAGTTAGCTTGGTGGTCCCAGATCTGACCTAACCCAAGTTAGCTTGGTGGTCCCAGATCTGACCCAACCCAAGGTAGCTTGGTGGTCCCAGATCTGACCTAACCCAAGGTAGCTTGGTGGTCCCAGATCTGACCTAACCCAAGGTAGCTTGTTGGTCCCAGATCTGTTTATGTTGTATAGCCAACTTCTACTGTACCTCAATAACTCCAGTAACCCTGCACACTGTAATTATGTGTGTGGCCCTGAGCCTGTATATAGCTTGCATTTCCTTCGGTATACTTTGAAACTTGAAAACGTGAAACCTCTAATACCTGTCCAAAATTGTAATCAGTAAGATAAATGTGGGTTCACATAGAAGAAGACAAAACGATCTATCGAACGCATTTGTCGTGTCATCATAGTGATCTCTGACTTGTGGTCAGACTGGCTTAACTTAAACTTGCACGTTTTTTTTTCTGATGCTGAATTGAATGTCATTAAGAAAACGTTACTTTCTAAATTTAAAAGTACTCCAAGAAGTAATCATCTAGTTGTGTAATCTGATTACGATATTTTTTAGCTGATAATGTAACTGAGTTTGTTTTTTAAATAATCAGATTACATACAATCCAACACAGTTAAGGTAGATACACTAAATCAAATCAAATGTATTTATAAAGCCCTTACATCAGCTGATGTCACAAAGTGCTATGCAGAAACCCAGCCTAAAACCCCAAACAGCAAGCAATGCAGGTGTAGAAGCACGGTGTCTAGGAAAAACTCCCTAGAAAGGCCAAAACCTAGGAAGAAACCTAGAGAGGAACCAGGCTCTGAGGGGTGGCCAGTCCTCTTCTGGCTGTGCCGGGTGAGGATTATAACAGAACAACAGAACGCTTTCCACTAGATGTGCGAACATTGCTGAGGGAACTGCTTCCATTCAGCCACAAGAGCATTAGTGAGGTCGGGCACTGATGTTGCGCAATTAGGCCTGGCTTGCAGTCTGCTTTCCAATTCCTTCCAAAGGTGTTTGATGGGGTTGAGGTCAGGGCTCTGTGCAGGCCAGTCAAGTTCTTCCACATCAATCTCAACAAACCATTTCTGTATGGACCTCGCTTTGTGCACAGGGGCATTGCCATGCTGAAACAGGAAAAGGCCTACCCCAAACTGTTGCCACAATGTTGGAAGCACAGAATCATCTAGACGATTTGTGCTGCGCGCTTCAGCACTCGGCGGTCATGTTCTGTGAGCTTGTGTGGCCTACCACTTCGCGGCTGAGCCATTGTTGCTCCTAGTCATTTCCACCTCACAATAACAGCATTTACAGTTGACCTGGGCAGCTCTAGAGGGGCAGAAATTTTAGGAACTGACTTGTTGAAAAGGTGGCACCCTATGACAGTGCCACGTTGAAAGTCAATGAGCTCTTCAGTTAGGCCATTCTACTGCCAATGTTTGTCTTTGGAAATTGCATGGGTGTCTTCTCGATTTTATACACCTGTCAGCAATGGGTGTGGTTGAAATAGCCAAATTCATTAAATTGAAGGAGTGTCCACATACTGTACTATAGATAGTGTATTTACGTGTTAAGTGGGGCACCAGAGTCATTGAGGTAGATATATAACAAATACAGTGCAAATAGCAGAATTTCTTATAAGTTTCCGGGTTAGAATCCCGCTCCTTGAAAGCAGCAGCTCTACCCTTTAGCTCGATGCGGATGTTGCCTGTAATCCATGGCTTCTGGTTGGAGTATGTACGTACGGTCACTGTGGTGACAACGTCATCGATGCACTTATTGATAAAGCCAGTGACTGATGTGGTGTACTCCTCGATGCCATCAGAAGAATCCCAGAACATATTCCAGTCTTTGCTAGCAAAACAGTCCTGTAACTTAGCATCTGCGTCATCTGACCACTTCCGTATTGATCTAGTCACTGGTACTTCCTGCTTTAGTTTTGCTTGTCAGCAGGAATCAGTAGGATAGAGTTATGGTCACATTTGCCAAATAGAGGGTGACGGAGAACTTTGTACACATCTCTGTGTGTGGAGTAAAGGTGGTCTAGAGTTTTGTTTCCTCTGGTTGCACATGTAACATGCTGGTAGAAATTAGGTAAAACACATGTAAGTTTCCCTGCATTAATTATCCCCGGCCACTAGGAGTGTCACCTCTGGATGAGCATTTTCTTGTTTGCTTATGGCCTTATAGAGTTGGTTGAGTGGCCTTATAGAGTTGGTTGAGTGGGGTCTTAGTTCCAAATTATTCAGCCCCCTTAAGTTAATACTTTGTAGCGCCACCTTTTGCTGCGATTACAGCTGTAAGTCGCTTGGGGTATGTCTCTATCAGTTTTGCACATCGAGAGACTGACATTTTTTCCCATTCCTCCTTGCAAAACAGCTCGAGCTCAGTGAGGTTGGATGGAGAGCATTTGTGAACAGCAGTTTTCAGTTCTTTCCACAGATTCTCCATTGGATTCAGGTCTGGACTTTGACTTGGCCATTCTAACACCTGGATATGTTTATTTTTTAAACATTCCATTGTAGATGTTGCTTTATGTTTTGGATCATTGTCTTGTTGGAAGACAAATCTCCGTCCCAATCTCAGGTCTTTTGCAGACTCCATCAGGTTTTCTTCCAGAATGGTCCTGTATTTGGCTCCATCCATCTTCCCATCAATTTTAACCATCTTCCCTGTCCCTGCTGAAGAAAAGCAGGCCCAAACCATGATGCTGCCACCACCATGTTTGACAGTGGGGATGGTGTGTTCAGCTGTGTTGCTTTTACGCCAAACATAACATTTTGCATTGTTGCCAAAAAGTTCAATTTTGGTTTCATCTGACCAGAGCACCTTCTTCCACATGTTTGGTGTGTCTCCCAGGTGGCTTGTGGCAAACTTTAAACGACACTTTTTATGGATATCTTTAAGAAATGGCTTTCTTCTTGCCACTCTTCCATAAAGGCCAGATTTGTGCAATATACGACTGATTGTTGTCCTATGGACAGAGTCTCCCACCTCAGCTGTAGATCTCTGCAGTTCATCCAGAGTGATCATGGGCCTCTTGGCTGCATCTCTGATCAGTCTTCTCCTTGTATGAGCTGAAAGTTTAGAGGGACGGCCAGGTCTTGGTAGATTTGCAGTGGTCTGATACTCCTTCCATTTCAATATTATCGCTTGCACAGTGCTCCTTGGGATGTTTAAAGCTTGGGAAATATTTTTGTATCCAAATCCGGCTTTAAACTTCTTCACAACAGTATCTCGGACCTGCCTGGTGTGTTCCTTGTTCTTCATGATGCTCTCTGCGCTTTTAACGGACCTCTGAGACTATCACAGTGCAGGTGCATTTATACGGAGACTTGATTACACACAGGTGGATTGTATTTATCATCATTAGTCATTTAGGTCAACATTGGATCATTCAGAGATCCTCACTGAACTTCTGGAGAGAGTTTGCTGCACTGAAAGTAAAGGGGCTGAATAATTTTGCACGCCCAATTTTTCAGTTTTTGATTTGTTAAAAAAGTTTGAAATATCCAATAAATGTCGTTCCACTTCACGATTGTGTCCCACTTGTTGTTGATTCTTCACAAAAAAATACAGTTTTATATCTTTATGTTTGAAGCCTGAAATGAGGCAAAAGGTCACAAAGTTCAAGGGGGCCGAATACTTTCGCAAGGCACTGTACATGTGTCTGATATCATTTTAAAGGTAATCTTGTTGTTAATCCCACCAAAGTGTCCGTTTTCAAATAGGCTTTTCAGCGAAAGCACTACAAACGATTATGTTAGGTCTCCACCAAACCACAATAAGCACAGCCATTTTCCAGCAAAATATAGCATTCACAAAAAGCTGAAATAAAGATAAAATGAATCACTAACCTTGAATTATCTTCATCAGATAACACTCATAGGACTTCATGTTACACAATACATGCATGTTTTGTTTGATAAGGTTCATATTTATATAAAAACATCTGTTTATTAGATTCACTAGTTCCAAAAACATCAAGTGATTTTGCATAGCCACATAGTTTCAACAGAAATACTCATCATAAATGTAGATGATAATACAAGTTGTACACATGGAATCATAGATATACCTCTCCTTAATGCAACCGCTGTGTCAGATTTCAAAAAAGGTTTACGGGAAAAAAACAACACATGCAATAATCTGAGAGGGCGCTCAGAACAGAAGCCAAATTAGCCGCCATATTGGAGTCAACAGAAACCAGAAAATACATGATAAATGTTTCCTTTGTTTCCTTTGATGAACTTATTCAGAATGCAGTGCTAGGAATCCCAGGTCCACAATAAATGCTTGATTTGTTCGAAAATGTCCGTTATTTATGTCCAATTAGCTACTTTGGTTAGCGCGTTTGGTAGACAATTCCAAAGTTACAAAGCGCGTCCACTATAACGTGACGAAATGTCCAAAAGTTCCGTAGAAACATGTCAAACGATGTACTGAATCAATCTTTAGAATGTTGTTTACATCAATCTTGTTCCAACCGGAGAATTAGAATGACTTCAGATGAGCGATGGAACGCAGGTCCTTCATCTGTGAACGCGCATAGTGAAATGTGGTCAACTCGTGGCAGTGGTGACTATTTCCTGTCTCATTCGACCCCCCTTCACATTAGAGTCATCAGACAAAGTTCTATTGACTGTTGACATCTAGTGGAAGGCGTAGGAAGTGAAAACTCATCCATATCCCGCTGTAATTTCAATGAGAGCTTGGTTGAAATTCTGCCACCCCCAGAAAAAATACAAACAGGAAGTGGAATTTCTCAGGTTTTTGCCTGCAATATGAGTTCTGTTACACATACGTAATTCAAACAGTTTTAGAAACTTCAGAGTGTTTTCTATCCAATAGTAATAATAATATGCATATATTAGCAACTGAGACTGAGGAGCAGGCCATTTACAATGGGCACCTTTTCACCCAAGCTACTCAATACTGCCCCTGCAGCCATAAAAAGTTAACACTTTTTGGGTTACTGCATGATTCCATATGTATTATTTCATAGTTTTGATGTCTTCACTATTTTTCTACAATCTAGAAAGTAGTCAAAATTATGAAAAACCCTTGAATGAGTCAGGGTGTCAAAACCTTTTTCTTAAATACTTATTTTCCACCATCATTTGCAAATAAATTCATTAAAAATCCTACAATGTGATTTTCTGGATTTTTTTTCTAATTTTGTCTGTCATAGTTGAAGTGTGCCTATGATGAAAATTACAGGCCTCTCTCATCTTTTAAAGTGGGAGAACTTGCACAATTGGCAATTGGCTGACTAAATACTTTTTTGCCCCACTGTATCTACCTCAATGACTCCAGTACTCCTGTTAACATGTATATACTGTTCAGTACCAGTCAAAGGTTTTGAAACCCTGAATATACATTATCAACAGGAGTACTGGAATCATTGAGGTAGATATATGTACACGTTAACAGGAGTAAAGGTGACTGTAGGTGCTGTTAGTTAAGTAGTAGTAATTAAAGTACTACACAGGGGTATGATACTGATAACTTTCATTATGTCCAACCGTTTGACTGTCGTGGTTGTTCGTCTCCAGATCCAGCTAAATACCCACCTCAGCTACCACCCAGGAAAGGCCCAGGTGGGCTGTCAGCCAATGGCAGTAAAGAGACCCATGGGGGAGAGTCACAGACTTCAGAGCTCGCCTGTGCTTCCCTGAGAGACACATACCTACAGAGGCTGCAACAGTTGGACATGTCTAAGTATGCTCATTTGGGACCACAAAATCTTCTCAGAGTGTTGATCTGAGATCAGGTGCCACCCTATCGATGTAATCTTATTCATTATTGATCAGGCAAAAATGTATCTTAGATCAGCTTTTTTGACTTGATAGGTTTCTGCCTTTCTAGGGAGTTTTTCCTAGCCATTGTGCTTCTACACCTGCATTGCTTGCTGTTTTGGGGTTTTAGGCTGGGTTTCTGTACAGCACTTTGAGATATCAGCTGATGTAAGAAGGGCTTTATAAATAAATTTGATTTAATACACTGAGACACTTATCATTCTACTATGAGCTGCAAAATGCTGATTGAGTGTCTTCAGTAGTATTGTGGGACTGACGACGTGTTGCATTGTGTTACCCAGCTGCCAATCTTTTAGTTAGGCATCAACAAAACTAATCACACTGACTGCTAATTCATTGTCTTCCAGCCTGCCGGAAGAGCACCAACAATCCATCCAGGAATACTTCCACACCTCACTCTGTCTCGATGCTGAGCAAGCCCAGAATGGGAATCCCAACTTTCCCCGTCTGAAAAAGCTCACTATGGGAATTTGCAAACATCTTAACAGGTACAGGAGACTTACAGACAATAGCTACTAGCTACAGTGGTGTCCCAGATTGTTGACACACTCGGTGTGGTGACCACTGATTGGCTGGATACCCTGGTCGCGATGTGGTTAAAGCAACATAAGTCGTTTTTATTGACACTCTTGATAAAGATTAACAATGATGACTGTATAAAATAAATAATTAAAAAAACGGAGTTCTATTGAATGCATCAACAACAACAAAAACAAAAAAGGGGAAATTATCATATTTTATACAATTATAATATTTTATACAATTATAATATTTTATACAATTATAATATTTTATACAATTATAATATTTTATACAATTATAATATTTTATACAATTATAATATTTTATACAATTATAATATTTTATACAATTATAATATTTTATACTTTCGCTCAGAGGAAGAGATTTTGGTTTGTTTTTGTTTTTTTTCTCAAGAAGGTTAGGGGTCAAAATTATTGACAGCCCTAAATATTCTTATATACAAAGTCATCAAAAGTTTACTATTTGCTCGCATATTTTTACCACAAAATTACTACATTACCAGTAACAAGGGAGGTTAGCATGTCTTGGGGGTACGATCTAACCTCACCATTACCAATAACAGGGGAGGTTAGCATGTCTTGGAGGTATGATCTACCCTCTCACCATTACCAATAACAGGGGAGGTTAGCATGTCTTGGAGCTATGATCTAACCTCTCACCATTACCAATAACAGGGGAGGTTAGCATGTCTTGGAGGTATGATCTACCCTCTCACCATTACCATTAACAGGGGAGGTTAGCATGTCTTGGAGATACGATCTAACCTCTCACCATTTCCATTAACAGGGGAGGTTAGCATGTCTTGGAGGTATGATCTAACCTCTCACCATTACCATTAACAGGGGAGGTTAGCATGTCTTGGAGATACGATCTAACCTCTCATCATTACCATTAACAGGGGAGGTTAGCATGTCTTGGAGGTATGATCTAACCTCTCACCATTACCAATAACAGGGGAGGTTAGCATGTCTTGGAGATGTGATCTACCCTCTCTCAACACGTTTGAGGCATCACAAGCTTGATGTAGTCATTGAGTGCTAGGAATATGGGACCAAATACTAAACATTTGATTACTTTATTTATATAGCAAGTATTTTTAGGGGTGTCAATCATTTTGACCCCTACTTAAAAAAAAACAGTTTAGTTACTTTAGTTACTATGCTCCCAGCCTCTAGTTACTATGCCCCTAGCCTCTAGTTACAATGCCCCCAGCCTCTAGTTACTATGCCCCCAGTCTCTAGTTACAATGCCCCCAGCCTCTAGTTACTATGCCCCCAGCTTTTAGTTACTATGCCCCCAGCCTCTAGTTACTATGCCCCCAGTCTCTAGTTACTATGCCCCCAGCCTCTAGTTACTATGCCCCCAGCCTTTAGTTACTATGCCCCCAGCCTTTAGTTACTATGCCCCCAGCCTCTAGTTACTATGCCCCCAGCCTTTAGTTACTATGCCCCCAGCCTTTAGTTACTATGCCCCCAGTCTTTAGTTACTATGCCCCCAGCCTTTAGTTACTATGGCCCCAGTCTTTAGTTACTATGCTCCCAGCCTTTAGTTACTATGTCCCCAGTCTTTAGTTACTATGCCCCCAGCCTTTAGTTACTATGCCCCCAGCCTGTAGTTACTATGCCCCCAGCCTTTAGTTACTATGCCCCCAGTCTTTAGTTGCTATGGCCCCAGTCTTTAGTTACTATGCCCCCAGCCTTTAGTTACTATGCTCCCAGTCTTTAGTTACTATGCCCCCAGCCTCTAGTTACTATGCCCCCAGCCTTTAGTTACTATTCCCCCAGCCTTTAGTTACTATGCCCCCAGCCTTTAGTTACTATGCCCCCAGCCTTTAGTTACTATGCCCCCAGCCTTTAGTTACTATGCCCCCAGCCTCTAGTTACTATGCCCCCAGCCTTTAGTTATTATGCTCCCAGCCAGAGAACCTGAGGGGGGCTGAAACTGTGGACATATTTAAAAGAGATCTTAAAACACATATTTTTAGCTTTGCTCTTCCTTTTGGGAGCTTTTTAGTTGTTCAGTTCGTCTTTTTTTCCTGTAAAGGACATTGTGTTGTATTCTGTCTGAAATGTGCTGTATAAATAAAGCTTGATTTGATTTGATAACATTTTCGGAGCAATTTTAGACAGTCATTATTATAATTTTGGACCCCACTGTATATATCTGCAACATTTAAAGCACTCAGCATTCCCTGTTAACCACAGGGTTGGGGTCAATTCATGGAAATTAACTGAATAGAAATGGAATTGATTGACTCCAACCCTGGAAAACAACATTTGATGAACCCTAACCCTTGTGGGATGAATTAAGTATTTTCGGTTGAATTTACATTTTTTTGTGCTCCTGTGTTGTCAGTGAGATCTCCCGTACCCTGCCCACTCTGGAGGCCTTCCAGAGGCTTCTAGACCAACAGCTGTCCCCAGGGGTCGGCCGAATGAGAAGTCAGGTGGGTTGTTAATATAATCAACCTTATAGTAGCCGTTATTTTAACATCAGTATTCAGTAAGGAGATGGGACAGTATGAGCTGCATTCAAGATGGTATTATTTTAACATCAGTATTCAGTAAGGAGATGGGACAGTATGAGCTGCATTCAAGATGGTATTATTTTAACATCAGTATTCAGTACGGAGATGGGACAGTATGAGCTGTATTCAAGATGGTATTATTTTAACATCAGTATTCAGTAAGGAGATGGGACAGTATGAGCTGCATTCAAGATGGTATTATTTTAACATCAGTATTCAATAAGGAAACAAGTCGGTATGAGGATCCATTCTCGACTAGAGGGTCTTTGTCTTTCTGTAAAATGACTAATAATGCTATCTGATTGTAGGTATATAGATGCTGCATGGTAACAGGTGGCTATTATTAACAATTTATCAGACACTTCTGTTTAGTTTTACTGTCATCTTTGGTCTAGTGTACAGTATTTATATCTCTGGTCTAGTGTACAGTATTTATATCTCTGGTCTAGTGTACAGTATGTATATCATCTCAGGTCTAGTGTACAGTATTTATATATCTGGTCTAGTGTACAGTATTTATATCTCTGGTCTAGTGTACAGTATTTATATATCTGGTCTAGTGTACTGTATTTATATCTCTGGTCTAGTGTACAGTATTTATATCTCTGGTCTAGTGTACAGTATGTATATCATCTCTGGTCTAGTGTACAGTATTTATATCTCTGGTCTAGTGTACAGTATTTATATCATCTCTGGTCTAGTGTACAGTATTTATATCATCTCTGGTCTAGTGTACAGTATTTATATCATCTCTGGTCTAGTGCACAGTATTTATATTATCAAGTCCTTTGTGTTTTTAATGATATTTCCTATGTGATGCGCTGAAGGCTGCCTCTGCCCTAATTCTTGGTTTATGTTGAATTCACGTTTCTGCTTTTATTAACTTCTAGGTGTCAGCAGATTCAGGTCAGGCTGTGTCATTCAGGCTGGAACAAATTACCAAACTGCTCTACTCCATCGAGGATAAAGTAATGTTTAACACTATTCTAAACTTAGGGCCTGTCCCATTCTCTAAATAGTGCACTACTTTCGATCAGGGCCCATAGATCTCTGGTCATAAGTAGGTCACTATATAGGGAATATGTTTGCCATTTGGGACGCAATCTTATTCTGACATTTGATTTTAGATTTTTTTTATTTTTATTCAACGTTAGCAACGTTAGCAAACGCTTGTTCATTTACTATTTCTATCAATCACTAACTGATCCTGGTGTAGATGATCTCTCACATGTTGTAACGTCTTTCCTGTTACACTCTGACCAAAACCAGACCTGAAACAGAAGCATACAGTGAAAGGAGTAAATGCTTCCTTTTCACATACTGTAGTTTCCTTTTCTTTCCTACAGGCCAAAGCTGCTCTGTTTGAGTCGGTAGGAAATGACGGAAGCCACAGGAAGTCTCTAATACCACCTATTACATTTGAAGTAAGTTGAACAAAATGAGATACTGCATGATAACAATGTTACCACATATATCAATCTATATCAAATATATATAATATATAAATATAAATATATATATTATATAATATCAAAAGGCACAGCGGATTATGAAACTTATCTGAAACAAAAAATCAATAAAATAATCTCTATTATCCATTAGGGTAAACTCCAAATTGTCTTTGCACGGTTTAATTGAACAAGGAACAAGGTTCCTTTTGGTGAATTTATGAGGTCGTGGTCTTCTCTTACAGGTCAAATCAGAGTTGCTTGGTCTCACAAACAAGATGTTCATCAAGGTGGATGTGGAAACTGGGAAGATATACTTCAAGAAGTATAAAGACGGACCAGAAGATAAATACTTTGTACACAATAAAAGTAAGTACTTTATTCCTCCTATAATCGTAAATAGTTTTTATATTGTTGTTTTTACATTCTGGGCTGTATCTAGGCCTTAGACTGGGGTTACATTCTGTATCTAGGCCTTAGACTGGGGTTACATTCTGTATCTAGGCCTTAGACTGGGGTTACATTCTGTATCTAGGCCTTAGACTGGGGTTACATTCTGTATCTAGGCCTTAGACTGGGGTTACATTCTGGGCTGTATCTAGGCCTTAGACTGGGGTTACATTCTGTATCTAGGCCTTAGACTGGGGTTACATTCTGCATCTAGGCCTTAGACTGGGGTTACATTCTGTATCTAGGCCTTAGACTGGGGTTACATTCTGTACTGTATCTAGGCCTTAGACTGGGGTTACATTCTGTATCTAGGCCTTAGACTGGGGTTACATTCTGTACTGTATCTAGGCCTTAGACTGGGGTTACATTCTGTATCTAGGCCTTAGACTGGGGTTACATTCTGTATCTAGGCCTTAGACTGGGGTTACATTCTGTACTGTATCTAGGCCTTAGACTGGGGTTACATTCTGGGCTGTATCTAGGCCTTAGACTGGGTTTACATTCTGGGCTGTATCTAGGCCTTAGACTGGGTTTACATTCTGGACTGTATCTAGGCCTTAGACTGGGTTTACATTCTGGGCTGTATCTAGGCCTTAGACTGGGTTTACATTCTGGGCTGTATCTAGGCCTTAGACTGGGATTACATTCTGGGCTGTATCTAGGCCTTAGACTGGGTTTACATTCTGGACTGTATCTAGGCCTTAGACTGGGGTCACACGAAGCAACTTTCATGCAATTTTAGTTGCAGTTGCAAGTGGCATAATCTCAAGCAATTTTGCTGGTACATGAAGTTACTCAAACGCCATTAAAATTGCATGCAATAGCCAATCAAATTGAAGCTGCTTATTTGAGAATTCTAAACTCACCCCATGTCATCTGATGTATTACATTAGATTGAAAACACCAACATTAGATTGAAAACAATAACAACACAGCTACAGTTGAAGTCAGAAGTTTACATACACATTAGCCAAATAGATTGAAACTCAGTTTTTCACAGTTCCTGACATCTAATCCAAGTAGACATTCCCTGTCTTAGGTCAGTTAGGATCAACACTTTAATTGAAGAATGTGAAATGTCAGAATAACAGTAGAGAGAATTATTTATTTCAGCTTATATTTCTTTCATCACATTCCCAGTGGGTCAGAAGTTGACATACACTCAATTAGTATTTGGTAGCATTGCCTTTAAATTGTTTAACTTGGTTCAAACGTTTCGGGTAGCCTTCCTCAAGCTTCCCACAATAAGTTGGGTGAATGTTGGCCCATTCCTCCTGACAGAGCTGGTGTAACTGAGTCAGGTTTGTAGGCCTCCTTTTCAGTTCTGCCCACAAATGTTCTATAGGATTGAGGTCAGGGCTTTGTGATGGCCACTCCAATACCTTGACTTTGTTGTCCTTAAGCCATTTTGCCACAACTTTGGAAGTATGCTTGGGGTCATTGTCCAATTGGAAGACCCATCTTCGACCAAGCTTTAACTTAACTGATGTCTTGAGATGTTGCTTCAATATATCTACATAATTTTCCTTCCTCATGATGCCATCTATTTTGTGAAGTGCACCAGTCCCTCCTGCAGCAAAGCACCCCCACAACATGATGCTGCCACCCCCGTGCTTCACGGTTGGGATGGTGTTCTTCGGCTTGCAAGCCTCCCCCTTTATCCTCCAAACATAACGATGGTCATTATGGCCAAACAGTTCTATTTTTGTTTCATCAGATCAGAGGACATTTCTCCAAAAAGTATGATATTTGTCCCCATGTGCAGTTGCAAACCGTAGTCTGTTTTTTTATGGGGGTTTTGGAGCAGTGGCTTCTTCCTTGCTGAGCGGCCTTTCAGGTTATGTCTATATAGGACTTGTTTTACTGTGGATATAGATACTTTTGTACCTGTTTCCTCCAGCATCTTCACAAGGTCCTTTGCTGTTGTTCTGGGATTGATTTGCACTTTTCGCACCAAAGTACGTTCATCTCTAGGAGACAGAACGCGTCTCCTTCCTGAACGGTATGACGGCTGCGTGGTCCCTACATCTCCTGTTGTGCTAGTCTCTGTTCTGTCAACGCTGATCGCTGGTTGTGCTTGTGCAGCACTGACAGCTCTGTTGACATGACAACTGGGTCAGAATTCTGAACCTTTCGATTGGATCATGTGTCAAAAGTGTTTGTTTTGATTGGCTGTTGCTTGCAACTAGTTGCACAAAGTTGAAACGTTTCCATGGTTGCAGATGAGTTGCTTATGCAGGGGAGTGTTTCACGAAGCAGTCAAGAAGCAACTCATTTGCAAAACAACTAAAATTGGCATATAAATTGCGTCGTGTAACGACAGCCCTGGTCAAGAGTAGTGCCATATAAAGGGAAAAGGGTATCATTTGGGAAGTAATCTAAGACACTTGTGGACGTAGCCTTAAATCTATGTCATGTGTAGTTTTACAGCTGGTGAAATCCCAGAAAGTTGCCAAACTGGTGATCGTGGTGGAGACCGAGAAGGAGAAGACTCTGAGGAAAGAGTTTGTCTTCGACGATACAAAGGTATACCTCAGAGAAACCATACTGCCTTCCTTGACTTATTCCACATTTTGCTGTTTTACAGACTGAATTTAAAACGGATTAAATTGATTTTTAGAATTGTTTGTAGATTTTTTTGCAAATTTATTGAACATTTATCACAGAAATATCTCATTTACATAAGTATTCACACCATTTTTAGGTCTTGCCATAGATTTTCTAGTAGATTTAAGTCAAAACTGTAACTCGGCCATCAGGAACATTCACTGTCTTCTTGGTAAGCAACTCCAGTGTAGATTCAGCCTTGTGTTTTAGGTTATTGACCTGCTGAAAGGTGAATTCTTCTCCAGTGTCTGTTGGGAAGCAGACTGAATCAGGTTTTCCTTTGGGATTTTGCCTGTGCTTACAGTATCTCCATTCTGTATCTTTTTTTATCCTGAAAAACTCCCCAGGCCTTAACAACTATAGCCATACCCATAACATGATGCAGCCACCACTACGCTTGAAAATATGGAGAGTGGTATTCAGCAATGTGTTGTGTTGGATTTGCCCCAAACATAACAATTTGTATTCAGGACAAAAAGTTAAATTCTTTGCCACGTTTGTTTGCAGTATTACTTTAGCGCCTTGTTGCAAACAGGATGCATGTTTTGGAAGAATTTGTTTTAACGTATAGGCTTCCTTCTTTTCACTCTGTCATTTAGGTTAGTATTGTGAAGTAACTACAATGTTGTTGATCCGTCCTCAGTTTTAAAGTCACCATTGGCCTCATGTTGAAATCCCTTTCCTTCCTCTCCGGCAACTGAGTTAGGAAGGACGCCTGTATCTTTGTAGTGACTTGGTGTATTGATACACCATCCAAAGTGTAATTAATAACTACAGCCTGCACAAAGGGATATTCAATGTCTAGCTTTAAAAAAATAAAAATGTTATACCCATCTACCTTCTTTGTGAGGCTTTGGAAAACCTCCCTGGTCTTTATGGTTGAATCTGTGTTTGAAATTCACTGCTGGACTGAGGGACCTTACAGATAATTGTATGTGTGGGGTACAGAGATGAGGGACCTTACAGATAATTGTATGAGTGGGGTACAGAGATGAGGGACCTTACAGATAAATGTATGTGTGGGGTACAGAGATGAGGGACCTTACAGATAAATGTATGTGTGGGGTACAGAGATGAGGGACCTTACAGATAAATGTATGTGTGGGGTACAGAGATGAGGGACCTTACAGATAATTGTAGGGTAGAGAGATGAGGTAGTCATTCAAAAATCATGTTGAACACTATTATTGCACACAAAGTCCATGCAATTTAAATCATTTTTACTCCTGAACTTATTTAGGCTTGCCTAAACAAAAAGGATGGAATACTTATTGATTCAAGACATTTCAGCTTTTCATTTATAAAAATTTCAAAAAACATAAATCCACTTTGACTTACTGGCCTATTGTGTGTATAAAAAAAAAACACAAAAAAAAAACACAAAAAAAAAACACAATTTAATCCATATTGAATTCAGGCTGTAACACAACGAAATGTGTAAAAAGTCAAGGGTGTGAATACTTTCTGAAGGCCTTGTACACGTACCATCAAGCTATGGCTTCATGTAAACTGTGTGGTCATCTTTCTGATGTGTGTGTGTGACCAGAAAAGAGAGGGGTTCTGTCAACTCCTTCAGCAGATGAAGAACAAACACTCGGACAAGCCTGAGCCAGATATGATCACGGTATTCGTTGGTACCTGGAATATGGGTAAAATGGCCGCCTTCGATGTCTACATTAACTAAAATACATAGAACAATCTACCCAGTGCATCAATTTGTTGATAATAAATACTTTATTAATCAATTATTATCAATATTGTTCGATATTGTTACTTCAGCTCAGTCGATAATTATTTTGCTCAAGAACTCAACAGCTAATTGATTGATTGGGACAATTAAACAATTGAACGATTGATAATTACCTCTTCCTCCAGGTAACGCCAGTCCCCCCCACAGCATAGCATCCTGGTTCCAGTGTAAGGGTCAGGGCAAGACCAGGGACGACACGGCCGACCACATTCCTCATGACATCTATGTGATCGGGACTCAGGAAGATCCCCTGGGGGAGAAGGAGTGGATAGACACACTGAAGAGTGCCTTGAGAGGAACCACCAACATCAGCTTCAAACAAGTCAGTTACTATCTCAACACTCAGTGCCAGTTTCCAAGACACATATTAAGCCTAGTCCTGGACTACAAAGCACTTTCAATTTAGATTTTCCATTGACTTTGCTAGGCTTAATCTGAGGACAAGGTTTAATCTGAGGATAGGGCTTAATCTGAGGATAGGGCTTAATCTGAGGATAGGGCTTAATCTGAGGATAGGGCTTAATCTGAGGATAGGGCTTAATCTGAGGATAAAGCTTAATCTGAGGATAGGGCTTAATCTGAGGATAGGGCTTAATCTGAGGATAAGGCTTAATCTGAGGATAGGGTTTAATCTGAGGATAGGGCTTAATCTGAGGATAGGGCTTAATCTGAGGATAGGGCTTAATCTGAGGATAGGGTTTAATCTGAGGACAAGGCTTAATCTGAGTCCGGGAAACCTCCCCTTAAAGTTTAGTTACTTACTCCTGATTTCTACACTGGTATTATGTAGGTTACACATTACAACTAATCTCATCCACCTGAGATGACTGTATATGTGGTTGCAATTAAGCCTTGGGACATTACATTAAAACAAATGACAGTGACTGATTGTAATAGAATTCACCATTTAAAAAAAAATATGAATGTGTTTTATTGTAATTATTATGTGTTTTATTTTGTTCAGATAGCCATCCAAACGCTATGGAACATCCGCATCGTTGTGCTAGCCAAGCCAGAGCACGAAAACAGAATCTCACACATCTTTTCAGACAGCGTTAAGACAGGGATCGCCAACGCACTGGGTAAATCCCATCATCTCACTACAGACCTATCAGCTCACTGCAGAATCATCCACCCACTGCAGACTCATCCACTCACTGCAGACTCATCCACTCACTGCAGACCCACCAATTCACTGCAGACCCATCAATTCACTGCAGACCCATCAATTCACTGCAGACCCATCAATTCACTGCAGACCCACCAGCTCACTGCAGACCCATCAATTCACTGCAGACCCATCAATTCACTGCAGACCCATCAATTCACTGCAGACCCATCAATTCACTGCAGACCCATCAATTCACTGCAGACCCACCAATTCACTGCAGACCCATCCACTCACTGCAGACCCATCAATTCACTGCAGACCCATCAATTCACTGCAGACCCATCAATTCACTGCAGACCCACCAATTCACTGCAGACCCACCAATTCACTGCAGACCCATCAATTCACTGCAGGCCCATCAATTCACTGCAGACCCACCAGCTCACTGCAGACCCATCAACTCACTGCAGACCCATCAATTCACTTCAGACCCACCAGCTCACTGCAGACCCATCAATTCACTGCAGACCCACCAGCTCACTGCAGACCCATCAATTCACTGCAGACCCATAAATTCACTGCAGACCCATCAATTCACTGCAGACCTATCCACTCAATGCAGACCCATCCACTCACTGCAGACCCATCCACTCACTGCAGACCCATCCACTCACTGCAGACCTATCCACTCACTGCACACTCTTTGTCCCAATTTCCCAGACACAGATGAAAACCTAGTTCTGGTTTAAAATGCATGTGCAATGAAGATTCTCCAATGAAATTGCTTTTTTAGGTCCAAGACTAGACTTAATCTGTGTCTGGGAAACTGGTCTTCTTTTTATTAACAAACCCTGAGACGATGAAAGGGCACAAACAGTAGAGAGGCCTAACGTCGCATCCATGTTGTTTTTCCTTTATGTTCTAGGAAATAAGGGAGCAGTGGGCGTGTCCTTCATGTTCAACGGTACTTCCTTTGGCTTCGTCAACAGTCACCTGACTTCGGGGAGCGAGAAGAAGCTCAGGTGAGCTATACAGGGATTTTTAAAAAAAATGTCTGACAAATTATATAATCAGAATGTAACAATCCTCAAGCATTTTAAATAGTTCTGAACCCCTAGAAACCAGTTTATGTTGAAAGCAAAATGGAGCTAAATCAAAACAACAACATTGTTCCACTGACACAATATTAGAATATTTAGCATCTCCTCAAAATGCCTCTAAACTCTTACAATTTTTTTTTTGGGGGGGGGGGGGGGGTTGTTTTATGCTCCAGTATTATTCAGGATGTCTGTTGTTATCTGTGGCCTGTCTGCTCTATTTCTTGAATAGCCTTTAACTGATTCTGTTCATTTCTGTTTGATGAAATAAGGAACACGAAGATATGAGTCTGCATATTGCAAAAAAAAATAGCTAAACGGGAGAAAAGAAGATGCCACATCTCTTCATATCTCAAGTACTTGAAAGCAAGACATTTATTTTCTCAACATTTATTTCTCTTACCAGACGCAACCAGAATTACGTCAGCATCCTACGTTTCTTGAATCTTGGAGATAAGAAACTGAATCCTTTTGACATCACACATCGATTCACTCATCTGTTCTGGCTTGGGGATCTGAATTATCGAATTGAATTGCCATCCACAGTAAGTTGAACTAGCATAGCAGTTAACGCTGGATGTGGAGATTGTATTGTATTGAAATTTGGGGGGGTAGCCTGACCGGGACTCTAACCTGGGTCCAGCGACTGTCAACTCAACCTTAACCGTTATGCTAAGAGATCTGAACCTTTTAAAGAGGCTGTTGTAACAGTATAATTTTTAAACCGTCCCCTCGCCCATACCCGGGCGCGAACCAGGGACCTTCTGCACACATCAACAACTGACACCTACGAAGCGTCGTTACCCATCGCTCCACAAAAGCCGCGGCCCTTGCAGAGCAAGGGGAACTACTACTTCAAGGTCTCAGAGCAAGTGACGTCACTGATTGAAACGCTATTTAGCGCCCACGCTAACTAAGCTAGCCGTTTCACATCCGTTACACTGTGTTGGGTTAAGGTTGCTACAGTATCAACAGCTCTCAACTGCTCTATCGACTATCAACAACTCTCAACTGCTCTATCGACTATCAACAACTCTCACCTGTTCTATCGACTATCAACAACTCTCAACAACTTCATCACCACCATCAGACACACATAACTGCACCACATATCACACTTTCACAAAATGTATGAATGCATGGCTCAAGATCAATCAGACTTGTGATCCAAATCCCTAGCTGTGTATTCCCGCTTTCCATGTTGTCTGTTGTCTGTAGCTTGTGAGTTGTGGAAACACTTTGTTGCTTTTATGAATTTTGTCTTGTTGCTTTTTGTTCTATGTTGCTCTGTATGTATGCTACGTCTAGCTTGTTCTATGTTGCTCTGTCTGTATGCTATGTCTTGCTTGCCCTATGTTGCTCTGCGTGTGCTCACTGCCCAATGATTGTCTATATTGTAATTGTTTTTAATAGCCTGCCCAGGGACTGCGGTTGAAAATTAGGCGAGAGCAGTCCGTACAGTATATACATATGAGATGAGTAATGTAGGGTATGTAAACATTATATAAAGTTGCATTGTTTAAGTGACTAGTGATACATTTATTACATCCAATTATTAATTATTAAAGTGGCTTGAGATTGAGTCTGTATGTTGGCAGCAGCCACTCAATGTTAGTGATGGCTGTTTAACAGTCTGATGGCCTTGAGATAGAAGCTGTTTTTTCAGTCTCTCGGTCCCCGCTGTACCAGGCCGTGACACAGTCCGACAGGATGCTCTCGATTGTGCATCTGTAAAAGTTTGTGAGTGTTTTTGGTGACAAGCCAAATTTCTTCAGCCTCCTGAGGTTGAAGAGACGCTGTTGTGCCTTCTTCACCACGCTGTCTGTGTGGGTGGACCAATTCAGTTTGTCTGTGATGTGTATGCCGAGGAACTTAAAACTTGCTACCCTCTCCACTACGGTTCCATCGATGTGGATAGGGGGGTGCTCCCTCTGCTGTTTCCTAAAGTCCACGATCATCTCCTTTGTTTTGTTGACGTTGAGTGAGAGGTTATTTTCCTGACACCACACTCCGAGGGCCCTCACTTCCTCCTTGTAGGCCATCTCGTCGTTGTTGGTAATCAAGCCTACCACTGTAGTGTCGTCTGCAAACTTGATGATTGAGTTGGAAGTGTGCTTGGCCACGCAGTCGTGGGTGAACAGGGAGTACAGGAGAGGGCTGAGCACACACCCTTATGGGGCCCCAGTGTTGAGGATCAGCGGGGTGGAGATGTTGTTTCCTACCCTCACCACTGTGGGGCGGCCCAACAGAAAGTCCAGGACCCAGTTGCATAGGGCAGGGTCGAGACCCAGGGTCTTGTGATTAATGACGAGTTTGGAGGGTACTATGGTGTTAAATGCTGAGCTGTAATCGATGAACAGCATTCTTACATAGGTATTTCTCTTGTCCAGATGGGATAGGACAGTGTGCAGTGTGATGGTGATTGCATCGTCTGTGGACCTATTGGGGCAGTAAGCAAATTGGAGTGGGTCTAGGGTGTCAGGTAGGGTGGAGGTGATATGGTCCTTGACTAGTCTCTCAAAGCACTTCATGATGACGGAAGTGAGTGCTACGGGGCGGTAGTCGTTTAGCTCAGTTACCTTAGCTTTCTTGGGAACAGGAACAATGGTGGCCCTCTTGAATAATGTGGGAACAGCAGACTGGGATAGGGATTGATTGAATATGTCCGTAAACACACCAGCCAGCTGGTCTGCGCATGCTCTGAGGATGTGGCTAGGGATGCCAACTGGGCTGGCAGCCTTGCGTGGGTTAACACGTTTAAATGTTTTACTCACGTTGGCTGTGGTGAAGGAGAGCCCGCAGGTTTTGGTAGCGGGCCGTGTCAGTGGCACTGTATTGTCCTCAAAGCGAGCAAAGAAGTTGTTTAGTTTGTCTGGGAGCAAGACATCGGTGTCTGCTATGGGGCTGGTTTTCTTTTTGTAATCCGTGATTGACTGTAGACCCTGCCACATACGTCTGGTGTCTGAGCCGTTGAATTGCGACTCTACTTTGTCTCTATACTGACGCTTAGCTTGTTTGATTGCCATGCGGAGGGAATAGCTACACTGTTTGTATTCGGTCATGTTTCTGGTCACCTTGTCATGATTAAAATCAGTGGTTCACGCTTTCAGTTTTGGCAAATGCTGCCATCAATCCACGGTTTCTGGTTGGAGAAGGTTTTAATAGTCACTGTGGGTACCACATGCACTTGCTAATAATAAACTCCCTCACCAAATCAGTGTATACATCAATGTTGTTGTCCGATGCTATCCGGAACAAATTCCAGTCCACGTGTTCAAAGCAATCTTGAGGCGTGGAATCAGATTGGTCGGACCAGCGTTGAACAGTCCTGAGCACAGGCGTTTCCTGTTTTGTTTCTGTCTATAGGCTGGGAGCAACAAAATGGAGTCGTGGTCAGATTTGCCGAAAGGAGGGCGAGGGAGGGCTTTGTATGCATCACGGAAATTAGAGTAGCAATGATCCAGAGTTTAGCCAGACTGGGTCGCACATTTGATATTGAGTTTGAGTTTGAGTTTATTTTTATTTTTACAGGGACAGTGCACATTAATCAACGTTTCAGTAAAAGTGCCGGTTTTAGCCAGCCGGCTAATTTTCAACCGCAGTCCCTGGGCAGGTTATTAAAAACAATTACAATATAGACAATAGCAGCATAGAACAAGCAAGACATAGCAACATAGGACAAGCAAGACATAGCATACAGAGCAACATAGGACAAGCAAGACGTAGCATACAGACAGAGCAACATAAAACAAAAAGCAGCAAGACAAAATTCATAAAAGCAACAAAGTGTTTCCACACCTCACAAGCTACAGACAACAGACAACATGGAAAGCGGCAACACACAGCTAGGGACCATGTTCACAAATCTGATTGACCTTTAGCCATGTCTTCAAGCATTTTGTGAAAGTGTGATATGTGGTGATGTTATGTGTGTCTGATGGCAGTGTATTCCAGACATGGGAAGCTCTCACAGAGAATGCAGATTTACTAAAGGTGCTTTTCCTTAAGGGAACTATACAGTCACCTCTCATGGCAGACCTTGTGGATCTGCTGCCATATGTCTGGGTTTTCTGTTTAACAAAAATATTGAGTGGAGGGGGAGCCAGGCCATTAAGGATCTTGAATACAAGACATGCGTCGGTGTATTGCACAAGATTTTCCCAACTCAAGAGCTCATGCTTTCTAAGAATGTGACAATGATGATGGCTATTGGGCTTCCTATCAAGCACTTTGAGAGCCTGTTTGTAGACAGACTGAATAGGTTTTAATGTTGTACAGCAAGCTTGGGCCCAACTAGTCAAGCAGTATGTTAAGTGGGGGAGTATCATAGTTTCGAAGTACAGTTTTGCTACCTCTGTAGTCAAACAATTTCGTATAAATCGGAAATTAGCTAGGTTGAATTTGGTTATTTGAATTACCTTTTTCACATGCTTTTTAAAAGAGGTTGGAATCAAGTATGATGCCAAGGTACTTAGCATTGCTGATAAAATGTAGGGAGCCTTGTTTTCAGATTAGCCTTGTTAAAATACCCAGCTACAATAAATGCAGCCTCAGGATATGTGGTTTCCAGTTTACATAGAGTCCAATGAAGGTCTTTCAGGGCCGTCGAGGTGTCTGCTTGGGGGGGGATATACACAGCTCTCAACTGCTTTATCGACTATCAACAGCTCTCAACCACTGCTCATCTAAATTTGTATTCATGTGCTTATTGAATGTGCTGTTACACACCAAGTAAGTAAGCGTAAGCAAGCAAGTAGTGTAAAGGACATGGACCAGAGGAGTGCACTACTTTTTAAAACTTGATCTAACCCTGATCTACAGTAGTTCACTAATATAGGGATGAGGGTGCCATTTGGGATAAAACCAGCATGCAGTTCATGTTCCCTATTTCCCTAGCAGCAGTTAGGCTAAATAGAGACAGTGCTGTTCTGATGACACTGTGCAGGAAGAGAGAGCAGCTACTTTGCATTGTGTTCCCTTAACAGGAAGCCGAGAGCATCGTGACCAAGATCAAACAGCAGCAGTACCAGGAACTGCTGTGTAGAGACCAGCTCACCATTGAAAAAGGAGAGGGGAAGGTATTCCTACACTATGGTAAGACATGGCCACTAGAAACATACATTCTGTCATAGCTAACTATGACTAAAGTAAATTAAACTTCACTAGGCTATATGATGTTTATGGAAAAATGTGAGGATGAAATTGGTGATCATTGATAAGTGACTTTGATGAAAGTAATACATTTCTATGTCAAAGCCATGGTCATTGAATGGGCACAACTAGCCATTGAGTGAACACATCTACAGCATGTTAGCCTTGGTAAACTATAGGCTAGCTAGCCCCAGAGCCATGACTCTAGCTAGCCCTACCAGTAAACTATAGGCTAGCTAGGCTAGCTCTACCAGAGAGTAAACTATAGGCTAGCTAGCCCTACCAGAGAGTAAACTACAGGCTACCTAGCCCTACCAGAGAGTAAACTATAGGCTAGCTAGCCCTACCAGAGAGTAAACTATAGGCTAGCTAGCACTACCATAGAGTAAACTATAGGCTAGCTAGCACTACCAGAGAGTAAACTATAGGCTAGCTAGCACTACCAGAGAGTAAACTATAGGCTAGCTAGGCTAGCTCTACCAGAGAGTAAACTATAGGCTAGCTAGCTCTACCAGAGAGTAAACTACAGGCTACATAGCCCTACCAGAGAGTAAACTATAGGCTAGCTAGCACTACCAGTAAACTATAGGCGAGCTAGCACTACCAGAGAGTAAACTATAGGCTAGCTAGCACTACCAGTAAACTATAGGCTAGCTAGCACTAACAGAGAGTAAACTATAGGCTAGCTAGCACAACCAGTAAACTATAGGCTAGCTAGCCCTACCAGAGAGTAAACTACAGGCTAGCTAGCACTACCAGATAGTAAACTATAGGCTAGCAAGCCCCAGAGCCATGACTCTAGCTAGCACTACCAGATAGTAAACTATAGGCTGGCTAGCCCTACCAGAGAGTAAACTATAGGCTACCTAGCCCTGCCAGATAGTAAACTATAGGCTAGCTAGCACTACCAGTAAACTATAGGCTAGCTAGTTCCTGAGCACCACTTCACCAGGTCAAATTCCTGGTACATGCACATGTAATTGACAAATAATGGTGATTCTGACATCTCTCTCTCTATATATTTTTTATTATTTAATCTCATCACAGATGAGGAGGAGATCACGTTCGCGCCCACGTATCGTTTCGAGAGAGACACACGCGAGAAATATGCCTACACCAAGGCCAAAGCCACTGGGGTAAGTTTATTGTGTGTGTTTCCTGAGATGCTGTATGGCCCTCATACAGTAGAGGAAATAAGCAGATATCTGAGAGCACAAGTCCACAGCTTGGCTGTTTATTATTTTACCTTGTAGAGGAAGTCCCAAATGGCATCCTATTCCATACATAGCCCATGGGACTCTGGTCAAAAGTAGTGCACTATATAGGGAATAGGGTTCCATAGAGCTCTGGTCTAAAGTAGTGCACTATATAGGGAATAGGGTTTCATATCATATCAAATGTATTTATATAGCCCTTCTTATATCCGCTGATATATCAAAGTGCTGTACAGAAACCCAGCCTAAAACCCCAAACAGCAAGCAATGCAGGTGTAGAAGCACGGTGGCTAGGAAAAACTCCCTAGAAAGGCCAAAACTTAGGAAGAAACCTAGGGAGGAACCAGGCTCTGAGGGGTGGCCAGTCCTCTTCTGGCTGTGCCGGGTGGAGATTATAACAGAACATGGCCAAAATGTTCAAAAAATGACCAGCATTGTCAAATAATAATAATCACAGTAGTTGTCGAGGGTTCCATAGGGCTCTGGTCTAAAGTAGTGCACTATATAGGGAATAGGGTTCCATAGGGCTCTGGTCTAAAGTAGTGCACTATATAGGGAATATGGTTCCATAGGGCTCTGGTCTAAAGTAGTGCACTATATAGTGAAAAGGGTGCCATTTGGGACACACACGGGTCTCTGAAACCACTATTAGAAAGATGTCATGGTCTTAGATAGGCCTGCCATCAAACCGATGCTGATTTTTCAGAACGACTGAAATATAAATTCTCTTCCCTCACAGACTAAATACAATCTACCATCATGGTGTGATCGCGTTCTACGAAGGTCCTACCCCTTGGTGCATGTGTTCTGTCAGTCATACGGTGAGACTACTGCCATGATAATTGATTCATTGCAATTAACGAACAAAATATGTGTCATTTTAGTTCATGTTATTACCAATTCTATAATTTTTGCAACCTCTCTTGAAGGGTGCACCAATGACATTATGACCAGTGACCACTCTCCAGTTTTCTCCACATTTGAAGTCGGAGTGTCATCGCAGTTTGTCTCCAAGCATGGTACAGCTTCTTACTTCACTAGACAACTACACCGTGCTGGCTGTGTGTGACTAATGCACGTGTGTCTGACATCACTGTATTTTACGAAATGATCTAACCTCAGAAGAAGATGTTCTCGTGTTTTACCGTGTGCAAATCTATGGACAAAGACAACTGCCTTTCCAATGATATTTCTATATTTTCTTTCCAGATCCCAACAGTGTGTCTCAGGGTGGGATCAAGTTCATGAACTGTGTTGCCACCCTCATGACAAAGTCCAAGACCAAGTTCTTCCTCGAATACCACTCCAGCTGCTTAGAGAGTAAGTCTGGGCTACTTCCATTTTCCATCTGACCACAGTGGTCAGTGGATCATAGGATAACACTAAAAACATATCAAGCGCCCCAACTGAACTGGAGCCTAACTCACAGTGACTCCACACTAGCCTGAGTGCTATAGTACGAAGCAAACTAGACCTACTCAGGTTTTTATAAAGCTAGCCAGCTTCAGTTAGCGTCACATTACAGATCAGGCTTTTGTAAAATTGTATTTATTGTATTTCACCTTTATTTATTTAACCAGGTAGGCTAGTTGAGAACACCTTTATTTAACCAGGTAGGCTAGTTGAGAACACCTTTATTTAACCAGGTAGGCTAGTTGAGAACACCTTTATTTAACCAGGTAGGCTAGTTGAGAACACCTTTATTTAACCAGGTAGGCTAGTTGAGAACACCTTTATTTAACCAGGTAGGCTAGTTGAGAACACCTTTATTTAACCAGGTAGGCTAGTTGAGAACACCTTTATTTAACCAGGTAGGCTAGTTGAGAACACCTTTATTTAACCAGGTAGGCTAGTTGAGAACACCTTTATTTAACCAGGTAGGCTAGTTGAGAACACCTTTATTTAACCAGGTAGGCTAGTTGAGAACACCTTTATTTAACCAGGTAGGCTAGTTGAGAACACCTTTATTTAACCAGGTAGGCTAGTTGAGAACACCTTTATTTAACCAGGTAGGCTAGTTGAGAACACCTTTATTTAACCAGGTAGGCTAGTTGAGAACAAGTTCTCATTTACAAGTGCGACCTGACCAAGATAAAGCAAAGCAGTGCGACACAAACAACAACACATGGAATAAACAAACATGGGAATAAACAAACATACGGTCAACAGTACAATAGAGAAAGTCTATATACAGTGTGTGCAAATGAGGTAGGATAACGAAGGTAAGGCAAGAAATAGGCCATAGTGGCGAGATAATTACAATATAGCAATTAAACACTGGAGTGATAGATGTGTAGAAGATGAGTGTACAAGTAGAGATACTGGGGTGCAAAGGTGCAAAATAATAAATACCAGTATGGGGATGAGGTAGGTAGATAGATGGGCTATTTACAGATGGGCTATGTACAGGTGCAGTGATCTGTGAGCTGCTCTGACAGCTGGTGCTTAAAGCTATTGAGGGAGATAACTGTCTCCAGTTTCAGTGATTTTTGCAGTTCGTTCCAGTCATTGGCAGCAGAGAACTGGAAGGAAAGGCGGCCAAAGGAGGAATTGGCTTTGGGGGTGACCAGTGAAATATACCTGCTGGAGCATGTGCTACGGGTGGGTGCTGCTATGGTGACCAGTGAGCTGAGATACGGCGGGGCTTACCTAGCAAAGACTTATAGATTACCTGCAGCCAGTGGGTTTGGCAACGAATATGTAGCGAGGGCCAGCCAACAGGTCGCAATGGTGGGTAGTATATAGGGCTTTGGTGACAAAACGGATGGCACTGTCATAGACTGCATCCAATTTGCTGAGTGTTGGAGGCTATTTTGTAAATGACATCGCCAAAGTCAAGGATTGGTAGGATAGTCAGTTTTACGAGGGTATGTTTGGCAGCATGAGTGAAGGATGCTTTGATGCTGAATAGGAAGCCGATTCTAGATTTTTGGGATTGGAGATGCTTAATGTGAGTCTGGAAGGAGAGTTTACAGTCTAGCCAGATACCTAGGTATTTGTAGTTGTCCGCATATTCTAAGTCAGAACCGTCCAGAGTAGTGATGTTGGACAGGCGGGCAGGTGCGGGCAGCAATCGGATGAAGAGCATGCATTTAGTTTTACTTGCATTTAAGAGCCGTTGGAGGCCACGGAAGGAGAGTTGTATGGCATTGAAGCTTGTCTGGAGGTTAGTTAACACAGTTAACACAGTGTCCAAAGAAGGGCCAGAAGTATACAGAATGGTGTCGTCTGCGTAGAGGTGGATCAGAGAATCACCAACAGCAAGAGCGACATCATTGATATATACAGAGAAAAGAGTCGGCCCGAGGATTGAACCCTGTGGCACCCCCATAGAGACTGCCAGAGGTCCGGACAACAGGCCCTCCGATTTGACACACTGAACTCTGTCTGATAAGTAGTTAGTGAACCAGGCGAGGCAGTCATTAGAGAAACCAATGCTGTTGAGTCTGCCGATAAGAATGTGGTGATTGACAGAGTCGAAAGCCTTAGCCAGGTCGATGAAGACGGCTGCACAGTATTGTCTCTTATCGATGGCGGTTATGATATCGTTTAGCGTGGCTGAGGTGCACCCATGACCAGCTCGGAAACCAGATTGTATAGCGGAGAAGGTACGGTGGGATTCAAAATGGTCGGTGATCTGTTTATTAACTTGGCTTTCGAAGACCTTAGAAAGGCATGGTAGGATAGATATGGGTCTGTAGCAGTTTGAGTCTAGAGTGTCATGACCGCTGCA
Source organism: Oncorhynchus mykiss (assembly GCF_013265735.2). Classification (NCBI taxonomy): domain Eukaryota; kingdom Metazoa; phylum Chordata; class Actinopteri; order Salmoniformes; family Salmonidae; genus Oncorhynchus; species Oncorhynchus mykiss. The sequence goes on along the minus strand of NC_048565.1, from coordinate 3,659,819 downwards.
GCTTTCCAATCTTTGGGGATCTCAGACGATACGAAAGAGAGGTTAAACAGGCTAGGCATAGGGGTGGCAACAATTTCGACAGATCATTTTAGAAAGAGAGGGTCCAGATTGTCTAGCCCGGCTGATTTGTAGGGGTCCAGATTTTGCAGCTCTTTCAGAACATCAGCTATCTGGATTTGGGTGAAGGAAAAATGGGGGAGGCTTGGGCAAGTTGCTGTGGGGGGCGCAGGGCTGTTGACCGGGATAGGGATAGCCAGGTGGAAAGCATGGCCAGCCGTAGAAAAATGCTTATTGAAATTCTCAGTTATCGGTGTTGACAGTGTTTCCTAGCCACAGTGCAGTAGGCAGCTTGGAGGAGGTGCTCTTATTCTCCATGGACTTTACAGTGTCCCAGAACTTTTTTGAGTTTGTGCTACAGGATGCACATTTCTGTTTGAAAAAGCCAGCCTTTGCTTTCCTAACTGCCTGTGTATATTGGTTTCTAACTTCCCTAAAAAGTTGCATGTCGCGATGCTAATGCAGTACGCCACAGGATGTTTTTGTGCTGGTCAAGGGCAGTCAGGGTTGGAGTGAACCAAGAGGTATATCTGTTCCTGGTTGTACATTTTTTTAAGGGGGCTTATATAATTAAGATGGTGAGGAAAGCACTTTTAAAGAACCAGGCATCCTCTACTGACGGAATGAGGTTAATATCCTTCCAGGATACTCGGGCCAAGTTGATTAGAAAGGCCTGCTCGCTGAGCGTTTGACAGTGATGAAGAGTGGTCGTTTGACCGCAGTCCCATTACGGATGCGGTTTTATAAAGTTAGCCAGCATCAGTTAGCTTCACATTCCAGATCAGGCTTCATCCATACTACGATGGTGGATAATGTCCATCTGCTGCTAACTCTAGCGGGCTTGTAACTGTGTGTGCATGTTGCACATGGGCTAGTTGAACACCAGACCAAAGATGGTACAGTATGAAGATAGGCAGAAGCTGCTTCTTCAGTAGAAATTCCCGATCACACTTGTAGGCGATGTCATGGCGACGTTGGCTAGCTATGCTCATGCACAGAAACATGTCATCGGGTCTAACGGTCGACTCTCGCCGAACTGCGCATGTGGCACTCTTTCGATATAACGTTTTTGACTAAAATTGACGTGTCAGTTTGTCAAGCTCACGAGGTTGGAGTCATAACAAGTTCCACTACTTAATAATCTACGTTTTTTTCCTTTAGCGTTCACGAAAATGAACAACTAAGAAATCATTTTTCACTCCTCTCATTGACTTCTCAAACCCCGGCCTGGTCTGTTTCGCAAAAGCGTTCCCAGAAGTCTCGTGATGTTGCGCCTCTGGGTTTAGAAACTCTGTGGTCGAACTCTTCGTTGAGACAAAAAAATAAGTGATCTTGCAAATTCTCCAGACGATGTTGTGAAATAGGTTTTTAGAAGTGTCATCTTTATTTTATTACTTATTGTTAATGCCTTCTTCGGTGGGTTTATGGGGAGGCAGGTAGCCTAGTGGTTAGAGCGTTGGATCAATAACCTGAAAGGTTGCTAGATCTTATTTTGTGGGCTTAACATCGCAAAACCACATTTTCCCACTCCTATCTGTGGAACAGTTTGTTGTGTTCTGGCTATAGACATACAGTATAATCTGTAGAAGGGGTTTGAACCTCTAGCCCTGGCAGTTTGACTGTTCATCTCATGGGTACAGCTTGTTGTGTTCTGGCTATAGACATACAGTATAATCTGTAGAAGGGGTTTGAACCTCTAACCCTGGCAGTTGGACTGTTAATCTCATGGGTACAGTTTGTTGTGTTCTGGCTATAGACATACAGTATAATCTGTAGAAGGGGTTTGAACCTCTAACCCTGGCAGTTGGACTGTTAATCTCATGGGTACAGTTTGTTGTGTTCTGGCTATAGACATACAGTATAATCTGTAGAAGGGGTTTGAACCTCTAACCCTGGCAGTTGGACTGTTCATCTCATGGGTACAGTTTGTTGTGTTCTGGCTATAGACATACAGTATAATCTGTAGAAGGGGTTTGAACCTCTAACCCTGGCAGTTGGACTGTTCATCTCATGGGTACAGCTTGGTTGTGTTCTGGCTATAGACATACAGTATAATCTGTAGAAGGGGTTTGAACCTCTAACCCTGGCAGTTGGACTGTTCATCTCATGGGTACAGCTTGGTTGTGTTCTGGCTATAGACATACAGTATAATCTGTAGAAGGGGTTTGAACCTCTAACCCTGGCAGTTGGACTGTTCATCTCATGGGTACATTAGCAATGGCTGCCAATCTGAATTTGAATGGGAACAGCCATCTATGGATTATGTTTATGGTTGGTTGCAGTTGTCATTTGACTTGTGCAAATGTCAGAATACAATTAGTTTCATTACTAAATTATTATTACTAGATGATAGGTATTTTAATTAACATTATTGTCTTCTTCTTTTTTTTTTTACAGACAAAAACAATTTGATGAATAAAATATTTAATCAGTTGTCTTCCTCAAAATGACGAGGATGATGATACAATCTTTGTGAGAGGGTGGGAATCTGATTTCATTGGTCCTCAACTCACAGCTCAGACATTTCATTCAGGATAGTGGAGTTAGCCCTGAGTTAGCCTGCCCTGGAGCAGGTTAGTTCTGGATACAGGATAAACAGAGTTAGCCCTGAGTTAGCCTGCCCTGGAGCAGGTTAGTTCTGAATGCAGGATAAACAGAGTTAGCCCTGAGTTAGCCTGCCCTGGACCAGGTTAGTTCTGGAAACAGGATAAACAGAGTTAGCCCGGAGTTAGCCTGCCCTGGACCAGGTTAGTTCTGGAAACAGGATAAACGGAGTTAGCCTGCCCTGGACCAGGTTAGTTCTGGAAACAGGATAAACAGAGTTAGCCCGGAGTTAGCCTGCCCTGGACCAGGTTAGTTCTGGAAACAGGATAAACAGAGTTAGCCCTGAGTTAGCCTGCCTTGGAGCAGGTTAGTTCTGGAAACAGGATAAACAGAGTTAGCCCTGAGTTAGCCTGCCCTGGACCAGGTTAGTTCTGAAGGATTCGTTGCCACAGAAATGTACCTGGCTATAAGGCGAGCCACTATCGTATGACGCTTATCCCGAGTTGAACTCAGAGTTGACCAAAGGTACCTTGCTAACTCCTCAAACCCACTACGTAGTATATATCCCTCAAGTTCCCAGGTCCAGTTGTCTTGCAATCTCTTACCATTCATTGTCATGCCAAACTGGATTTGGCTATACGGCACAAACAGATCTGGGATCAGGCTAACTGCACACATCCTGTCCACAGAATTTGTCAAGAGCTCGGAAGGAGAGAACCAAGATCACTCTGATGGGAACATCAAGGTTCGGTTTGGAAATCAAGTTGAGGTAAATTTACATTTTGACGCTTCTTTCAAGTACAATACTAAAGCTAATTGTCTTACGATATGGTGTATTTGATGCAAAAGAGTTGTTGAGTGTCTGAACTCCTGTCGTGTCTTTTTAAAGCTCGTCCCTATCATCTCAGACCCGGAGTACCTGTTGGATCAGCACATTCTCCTGTGTGTCAAGTCCACAGACTGTGATGAATCCTATGGTGAGAAAGTAGGACAACTGTGGTCTGTTTGGAACGACTCGTTGTTAGAATGACACAGACCACATTTGGGCTGGTGTAAATACTAGTCTAGGTCTGTGACTCTTGATCATCTAGTTCTGTCTTAATCTACCTCCGTCTAGCTCCGTCTGTCTCCGTCTGTCTACGACTGTCTCCGTCTGTCTACGACTGTCTTTGTCTGTCTACGACTGTCTTTGTCTGTCTACGACTGTCTTTGTCTGTCTACGATTGTCTTCGTCTAGCTCTGTCTTTCTTTTGTCTTGTCTCATCACTGCAACTCCCGTACAGACTCGGGAGAGGCGAAGGTCGAGAGCCATGCGTCCATCCGAAACACAACCCAACCGCACTGCTTCTTAACACAGCGCGCATCCAACCCGGAAACCAGACAATCCGCCCTGCTTCTTGACACAATGCCAACTTAACCCGGAAGCCAGCTGCACCAATGTGTCGGAGGAAACATCGTACACCTAGCGACCTGGTCAGCGTGCACTGCGCCCGGCCCGCCACAGGAGTCGCTAGTGCGCGATGAGACAAGGATATCCCTGCCGGCCAAACCCTCCCTAACCCAGACGACGGTTCTCCCTAACCCGGCCGGCTGCGACAGAGCCTGGGCTCGAACCCAGAGTCTCTGGTGGCACAGCTAGCACTGCGATGCAGTGCCTTAGACCAGTGCCTTTCTTCCTCTAGCTCTGTCTTCGTCTAGCTCTGTCTTTCTTCGTCTAGCTCTGTCTTTCTTCGTCTAGCTCTGTCTTTCTTCGTCTAGCTCTGTCTTTCTTCGTCTAGCTCTGTCTTTCTTCGTCTAGCTCTGTCTTTCTTCGTCTAGCTCTGTCTTTCATCATCTAGCTCTGTCTTTCATCATCTAGCTCTGTCTTTCTTCGTCTAGCTCTGTCTTTCTTCATCTAGCTCTGTCTTTCATCATCTAGCTCTGTCTTCGTCTAGTTCTGTCTTTCATCATCTAGCTCTGTCTTCCTCTAGCTCTGTCTTTCATCGTCTAGCTCTGTCTTTCATTGTCTCGCTCTGTCTTCCTCTAGCTCTGTCTTTCTTCCTCTAGCTCTGTCTTTCTTCGTCTAGCTCTGTCTTTCATCGTCTAGCTCTGTCTTTCATCGTCTAGCTCTGTCTTTCTTCGTCTAGCTCTGTCTTTCATCGTCTAGCTCTGTCTTTCATCATCTAGCTCTGTCTTTCATCGTCTAGCTCTGTCTTTCATCGTCTAGCTCTGTCTTTCATCGTCTAGCTCTGTCTTTCATCGTCTAGCTCTGTCTTTCATCGTCTAGCTCTGTCTTTCATCGTCTAGCTCTGTCTTTCATCGTCTAGCTCTGTCTTTCATTGTCTAGCTCTGTCTTTCATTGTCTAGCTCTGTCTTTCATTGTCTAGCTCTGTCTTTCATTGTCTAGCTGTCTTTCATCGTCTAGCTCTGCCTTTTATCGTCTAGCTCTGCCTTTCATCGTCTAGCTCTGTCTTCCTCTAGCTCTGTCTTTCTTCCTCTAGCTCTGTCTTTCATCGTCTAGCTCTGTCTTTCATTGTCTAGCTCTGTCTTTCTTCCTCTAGCTCTGTCTTTCATCGTCTAGCTCTGTCTTTCATTGTCTAGCTCTGTCTTCGTCTAGCTCTGTCTTTCATCGTCTAGCTCTGTCTTTCATCGTCTAGCTCTGTCTTTCATTGTCTAGCTCTGTCTTTCATTGTCTAGCTCTGTCTTTCATTGTCTAGCTGTCTTTCATCGTCTAGCTCTGCCTTTTATCGTCTAGCTCTGCCTTTCATCGTCTAGCTCTGTCTTCCTCTAGCTCTGTCTTTCTTCCTCTAGCTCTGTCTTTCATCGTCTAGCTCTGTCTTTCATCGTCTAGCTCTGTCTTTCTTCCTCTAGCTCTGTCTTTCATTGTCTAGCTCTGTCTTTCATTGTCTAGCTCTGTCTTTCATTGTCTAGCTCTGTCTTTCATCGTCTAGCTCTGTCTTTCATCGTCTAGCTCTGTCTTTCATCGTCTAGCTCTGTCTTTCATCGTCTAGCTCTGTCTTTCCTCGTCTAGCTCTGTCTTTCATCGTCTAGCTCTGTCTTTCTTCATCTAGCTCTGTCTTCCTCTAGCTCTGTCTTTCTTCGTCTAGCTCTGTCTTCATCTATCTCTGTCTTTCATCATCTAGCTCTGTCTTCCTCTAGCTCTGTCTTTCTTCGTCTAGCTCTGTCTTTCTTCGTCTAGCTCTGTCTTTCATCGTCTAGCTCTGTCTTTCTTCGTCTAGCTCTGTCTTTCTTCGTCTAGCTCTGTCTTTCTTCGTCTAGCTCTGTCTTTCTTCGTCTAGCTCTGTCTTTCTTCGTCTAGCTCTGTCTTTCTTCGTCTAGCTCTGTCTTTCATCGTCTAGCTCTGTCTTTCATCATCTAGCTCTGTCTTTCATCATCTAGCTCTGTCTTTCATCGTCTAGCTCTGTCTGTCATCGTCTAGCTCTGTCTTTCATCGTCTAGCTCTGTCTTTCGTCGTCTAGCTCTGTCTTTCATCGTCTAGCTCTGTCTTTCATCGTCTAGCTCTGTCTTTCATCGTCTAGCTCTGTCTTTCATCGTCTAGCTCTGTCTTTCATCGTCTAGCTCTGTCTTTCATCGTCTAGCTCTGTCTTTTATCGTCTAGCTCTGTCTTTGTCTAGCTCTGTCTTTGTCTAGCTCTGTCTTTGTCTAGCTCTGTCTTTCATCGTCTAGCTCTGTCTTTCATCGTCTAGCTCTGTCTTTCATCGTCTAGCTCTGTCTTTCATCGTCTAGCTCTGTCTTTCATTGTCTAGCTCTGTCTTTCATTGTCTAGCTCTGTCTTTCATTGTCTAGCTCTGTCTTTCATTGTCTAGCTGTCTTTCATCGTCTAGCTCTGCCTTTTATCGTCTAGCTCTGCCTTTCATCGTCTAGCTCTGTCTTCCTCTAGCTCTGTCTTTCTTCCTCTAGCTCTGTCTTTCATCGTCTAGCTCTGTCTTTCATCGTCTAGCTCTGTCTTTCTTCCTCTAGCTCTGTCTTTCATCGTCTAGCTCTGTCTTTCATTGTCTAGCTCTGTCTTCGTCTAGCTCTGTCTTTCATCGTCTAGCTCTGTCTTTCATCGTCTAGCTCTGTCTTTCATTGTCTAGCTCTGTCTTTCATTGTCTAGCTCTGTCTTTCATTGTCTAGCTGTCTTTCATCGTCTAGCTCTGCCTTTTATCGTCTAGCTCTGCCTTTCATCGTCTAGCTCTGTCTTCCTCTAGCTCTGTCTTTCTTCCTCTAGCTCTGTCTTTCATCGTCTAGCTCTGTCTTTCATCGTCTAGCTCTGTCTTTCTTCCTCTAGCTCTGTCTTTCATTGTCTAGCTCTGTCTTTCATTGTCTAGCTCTGTCTTTCATTGTCTAGCTCTGTCTTTCCTCGTCTAGCTCTGTCTTTCATCGTCTAGCTCTGTCTTTCTTCATCTAGCTCTGTCTTCCTCTAGCTCTGTCTTTCTTCGTCTAGCTCTGTCTTCATCTATCTCTGTCTTTCATCATCTAGCTCTGTCTTCCTCTAGGTCTGTCTTTCTTCGTCTAGCTCTGTCTTTCTTCGTCTAGCTCTGTCTTTCATCGTCTAGCTCTGTCTTTCTTCGTCTAGCTCTGTCTTTCTTCGTCTAGCTCTGTCTTTCTTCGTCTAGCTCTGTCTTTCTTCGTCTAGCTCTGTCTTTCTTCGTCTAGCTCTGTCTTTCTTTGTCTAGCTCTGTCTTTCATCGTCTAGCTCTGTCTTTCATCATCTAGCTCTGTCTTTCATCATCTAGCTCTGTCTTTCATCATCTAGCTCTGTCTGTCATCGTCTAGCTCTGTCTTTCATCGTCTAGCTCTGTCTTTCATCGTCTAGCTCTGTCTTTCATCGTCTAGCTCTGTCTTTCATCGTCTAGCTCTGTCTTTCTTCCTCTAGCTCTGTCTTTCATTGTCTAGCTCTGTCTTTCATTGTCTAGCTCTGTCTTTCATTGTCTAGCTCTGTCTTTCCTCGTCTAGCTCTGTCTTTCATCGTCTAGCTCTGTCTTTCTTCATCTAGCTCTGTCTTCCTCTAGCTCTGTCTTTCTTCGTCTAGCTCTGTCTTCATCTATCTCTGTCTTTCATCATCTAGCTCTGTCTTCCTCTAGGTCTGTCTTTCTTCGTCTAGCTCTGTCTTTCTTCGTCTAGCTCTGTCTTTCATCGTCTAGCTCTGTCTTTCTTCGTCTAGCTCTGTCTTTCTTCGTCTAGCTCTGTCTTTCTTCGTCTAGCTCTGTCTTTCTTCGTCTAGCTCTGTCTTTCTTCGTCTAGCTCTGTCTTTCATCGTCTAGCTCTGTCTTTCATCATCTAGCTCTGTCTTTCATCATCTAGCTCTGTCTTTCATCATCTAGCTCTGTCTGTCATCGTCTAGCTCTGTCTTTCATCGTCTAGCTCTGTCTTTCATCGTCTAGCTCTGTCTTTCATCGTCTAGCTCTGTCTTTCATCGTCTAGCTCTGTCTTTCATCGTCTAGCTCTGTCTTTCATCGTCTAGCTCTGTCTTTCATCGTCTAGCTCTGTCTTTTATCGTCTAGCTCTGTCTTTGTCTAGCTCTGTCTTTGTCTAGCTCTGTCTTTCATCGTCTAGCTCTGTCTTTCTTCGTCTAGCTCTGTCTTTCATCGTCTAGCTCTGTCTTTCATCGTCTAGCTCTGTCTTTCATCGTCTAGCTCTGTCTTTCATCGTCTAGCTCGGTCTTCATTTAGCTCTGCCTGTCTTCATCTAACCCTGTCTTTCTTCATCTAGGGGGGACTCATTCTGATTGGCTGCACCCATGCCCAGTCATGTGAAATCCATAGATTAGGCCCTAATTTCTTTATTTCAATTGACTGGTTTCCTTATGAACTGGAACTCAGGAAAATCTTTGAAATTGTTGCATGTTGTATTTATACTTTTGTTCAGAATAGTTCTGTCATCTAGCTCTCAGAGAGGAAAAGACAGCTTCTTCCAATCCTCCTCTTCTCATCTACTCCTATTCTCCCCCTCCTCTTCTCTCCTCCCTCCTCTCTTCTCTCCTCCTCCTCTTCTCTTCTCTCCTCCTCCTCTCCTCTTCCCTCCCTCTTCTCTCCTCCTCTCATCTTCTCTCCTCCTCCTGCTCACCTCTCCTCCTCTTCTCGACTCCTATTCTCCTCTCCTCCTATTCTCCTCTTCTCTCCTCCCCCTCCTCTTATCTCCTCCCTCCTCTCTTCTCTCCTCCCTCCTCTCTTCTCTCCTCTTCCTCTTCTCTTCTCTCCTCCTGCTCTTCTCTCCTCCTCTTCTCTTCATCTTCTCTCCTCCTCCTCTTCTGCTCGCATCTTCTCTCTTCCCCCTCCTCTTCTCTCCTCCTCCTCTTCTCTTCTCTCCTACCATTCTCTCCTCCACTTCTCTCCTCCTCTCCTCTACTCTCCTCTTCTCTCCTCTTCCCCTTCTCCCCTCCTTTTCTCTTCTGTCCTCCTCCTCTTCTCTCCTCCTCCTCTTCTCCACTTCTTCCCTCTTCTCTCCTCCTCCTCCTTCTCCTGCTCCCTGACATGGTGTCATCCCTACAGGAGAGGGCTGTGTGGCTCTGCGAGCGGCAGAGTCCTCCTACACAGAGTTCCAGGTGACGCTGACGCACCACGGCGAGCGGACAGGCACCCTGACAGGGGGAGTACAACTGCGTACTTCTGGGGGCAAACAGACCGAGAAGTTATACGGTGAGAGGCTGAGAACCAATGTCATAGTGTACCACTGATGTCTCAACAAAATGATGTTTTCTCTTGTTGCTAAACACACTCCTCCTTTTTCAGATTTCATCCAAGTGGAAAGGGATGATTCTGGTGCCCCAAAAGGAAAAGGAGTGGATTCCAACAACAAGTGAGCAGTCTCTCTCTTCACTCATGGCTATTTTACAATCTTGTGATCTCAGTTACTATTGTGAGATCAGGACATCTGGTTATTTCTCCTGTTCAATAGGTTCGCTTTTCCTCATCCCACTGATATCACCAACCCCAGTTACATGGGGGTGGGCTACAAGTCTGTAGGTGTGACAGACAGGGGCTGGAGCTACAGCATGTCCCCCAGATCAGGCTCCGGAGGTGGGGGTGTCGGTGGGCACGGGGGCAAGGACCAGACCCCCGTCTTTCCCAGAAAGACTGTCTACGACCACAGCGCTGTGCGAAGCCCCACAGGAAAAGCAGTGGACAACGTGTACGTTAATCAACCACCAAAAAAAACCATCTAACGCTTTTTATAGTTTTACAAACTCTCTGACAGGCCGGGGTTTTCTCGAACAACAGACTGAACTCCTGTGAAATATATTTTCATTCCAGGGGTTCCGGGAGAACGACGCTTGGTAAATTGGAGGGAATTTGTTGAGGACTTCTAATATGTGGATTCACGTTATTTAGGCATACTTGGGACTGAACAATATTGCTTTCTATTTCCCTCACAGAGTAGACAATGTACTGAGAGTGAAGAGATTAATTGACACCTCATTGTGAGTCTGTGAAGCTGAACTCTGAATGACCTGGGTGTGTGTGTCTGTCCTGTCTTCCAGAGGTGAGGACGAGAAGCCAGCGGAGATGTTTGACAACCCTCTGTACGGCTCCATGGGAAAGTCTGGAGGAGGAGCTAAAGACTCACCAGACCCTCAGTCCTCCAAGGACCACCTGACCGCTCCAGACCCCTACTTCTCCTTCCCCAAACCCTCTGACCAGGACCCTGACCGCCCCCCGGTCCCCACCCCGCGTAACCGCTCTTACACCTGTTCTGAGACCAAGCCCCCGTCTTCCGTCCCTACCTCCTTCACCTCCCTCCATCCCCTGCCCTACACCAAGAACCCTGTGAAACCGTCACGCTCCGAGGGGGGCATGGTACTAACGGCCAATAAGCCGCCTCTGCCCATGAAGTCCCGCCCAGGCCAGGCGGAGGCCACGTCCACTAAGCCCAGAGACTACCGAGACAGCTCGGAGCTGCCCAGCAAACTCCGCCCAACTTCAAGGCCCATCCAGCCCCTCCCCAAAGAAGGTTAGACTCCACCCTCTGTTCACATATCAGGCAACCAGCCTCTGTTCACATATCAGGCAACCAGCCTCTGTTCACATATCAGGCAACCAGCCTCTGTTCACATATCAGGCAACCAGCCTCTGTTCACATATCAGGCAACCAGCCTCTGTTCACATATCAGGCAACCAGCCTCTGTTCACATATCAGGCAACCAGCCTCTGTTCACATATCAGGCAACCAGCCTCTGTTCACATATCAGGCAACCAGCCTCTGTTCACATATCAGGCAACCAGCCTCTGTTCACATATCAGGCAACCAGCCTCTGTTCACATATCAGGCAACCAGCCTCTGTTCACATATCAGGCAACCAGCCTCTGTTCACATATCAGGCAACCAGCCTCTGTTCACATATCAGGCAACCAGCCTCTGTTCACATATCAGGCAACCAGCCTCTGTTCACATATCAGGCAACCAGCCTCTGTTCACATATCAGGCAACCAGCCTCTGTTCACATATCAGGCAATCAGCCTCTGTTCACATATCAGGCAACCAGCCTCTGTTCACATATCAGGCAACCAGCCTCTGTTCACATATCAGGCAACCAGCCTCTGTTCACATATCAGGCAACCAGCCTCTGTTCACATATCAGGCAACCAGCCTCTGTTCACATATCAGGCAATCAGCCTCTGTTCACATATCAGGCAACCAGCCTCTGTTCACATATCAGGCAACCAGCCTCTGTTCACATATCAGGCAACCAGCCTCTGTTCACATATCAGGCAACCAGCCTCTGTTCACATATCAGGCAACCAGCCTCTGTTCACATATCACGCAACCAAGTTGCTAATAGCTTCTGTGGTCATGTTTTTAAACTAAAGATACCGCAGAGGAAGAGGTTGTGTACATTAAACTGTACATAGTCAACACAACAGGCTGATGAAAACCAACATGGCCTTTCTTTCTGTATTTGAAAACATTTCTCTTGTCCCCCCCCCCCCCCCCCCCAGCTCTTCATGAGACAACTCAACCCTCGAAGATGGGCCGTTCAGTGAAATGACTGTCTGCTCCTGTCCCAGACGTTGGAAACTAGATGTTAAATGGGGGTGATAACTCAATACAACGTCTCACCCAGTCACTCCACGGCTCGTCTCACTCACTCTCCCAAAAACATGTTTCTGTACAAACTCGTCGTTCCTTTTCCATTTTTGTTAGACTATATTACTGGAAGTCCATAAGACATTTTAGGAATTGTCTTCATGTCTTTTGTCTCGTGGATTTTTTGTTGTTGTAGAGTCCTCCTTATACAAAGTATCATTGTTCTGTTTTTGCCGTTGACGTTGACCACCACAAGAACTCTTTAGATTACAGGAATCATTTTGAAGACTTTTGAAAACAATCTGAATGTGTGTTCCTTGTATCTGGTGTTTGGTCAAATCAGTACTATTATTAAAACTAAAAGGAATCAGACTCACCTGCCTCTCCATTTCATTTGATTATTCATGTTTCACATCTGCTTTGAGCCTGCCTATCTGCACACAGTTACTATTCACTTTACGAAACTAGCTAGATGAAGACAGAGCTAGAGGAAGACAGAGCTAGAGGAAGACAGAGCTAGAGGAAGACAGAGCTAGATGAAGACAGAGCTAGAGGAAGACAGAGCTAGAGGAAGACAGAGCTAGATGAAGACAGAGCTAGATGAAGACAGAGCTAGAGGAAGAAAGACAGAGCTAGAGGAAGACAGAGCTAGAGGAAGACAGAGCTAGAGGAAGAAAGACAGAGCTAGAGGAAGACAGAGCTAGAGGAAGAAAGACAGAGCTAGATGAAGACAGAGCTAGATGAAGAAAGACAGAGCTAGATGAAGACAGAGCTAGATGAAGACAGAGCTAGAGGAAGAAAGACAGAGCTAGATGAAGACAGAGCTAGATGAAGAAAGACAGAGCTAGATGAAGACAGAGCTAGAGGAAGAAAGACAGAGCTAGATGAAGACAGAGCTAGAGGAAGACAGAGCTAGATGAAGACAGAGCTAGATGAAGACAGAGCTAGAGGAAGACAGAGCTAGATGAAGACAGAGCTAGATGAAGACAGAGCTAGAGGAAGACAGAGCTAGAGGAAGACAGAGCTAGAGGAAGACAGAGCTAGAGGAAGACAGAGCTAGATGAAGAAAGACAGAGCTAGACGAAGAAAGACAGAGCTAGATGAAGACAGAGCTAGAGGAAGAAAGACAGAGCTAGATGAAGACAGAGCTAGAGGAAGACAGAGCTAGATGAAGACAGAGCTAGAGGAAGACAGAGATAGAGGAAGACAGAGCTAGAGGAAGACAGAGCTAGAGGAAGACAGAGCTAGAGGAAGACAGAGCTAGAGGAAGACAGAGCTAGAGGAAGACAGAGCTAGATGAAGACAGAGCTAGAGGAAGACAGAGCTAGAGGAAGAAAGACAGAGCTAGAGGAAGACAGAGCTAGAGGAAGACAGAGCTAGAGGAAGAAAGACAGAGCTAGATGAAGACAGAGCTAGAGGAAGAAAGACAGAGCTAGAGGAAGACAGAGCTAGAGGAAGACAGAGCTAGAGGAAGAAAGACAGAGCTAGAGGAAGACAGAGCTAGAGGAAGACAGAGCTAGAGGAAGAAAGACAGAGCTAGATGAAGACAGAGCTAGATGAAGAAAGACAGAGCTAGATGAAGACAGAGCTAGATGAAGACAGAGCTAGAGGAAGAAAGACAGAGCTAGATGAAGACAGAGCTAGATGAAGAAAGACAGAGCTAGATGAAGACAGAGCTAGAGGAAGAAAGACAGAGCTAGATGAAGACAGAGCTAGAGGAAGACAGAGCTAGATGAAGACAGAGCTAGATGAAGACAGAGCTAGAGGAAGACAGACAGAGCTAGAGGAAGACAGAGCTAGATGAAGAAAGACAGAACTAGAGGAAGACAGAGCTAGATGAAGACAGAGCTAGAGGAAGACAGAGCTAGAGGAAGACAGAGCTAGAGGAAGACAGAGCTAGATGAAGACAGAGCTAGAGGAAGACAGAGCTAGAAGAAGACAGAGCTAGAGGAAGACAGAGCTAGAGGAAGACAGAGCTAGAGGAAGACAGAGCTAGATGAAGACAGAGCTAGAGGAAGACAGAGCTAGAGGAAGACAGAGCTAGAGGAAGACAGAGCTAGATGAAGACAGAGCTAGATGAAGACAGAGCTAGAGGAAGAAAGACAGAGCTAGATGAAGACAGAGCTAGAGGAAGACAGAGCTAGAAGAAGACAGAGCTAGAGGAAGACAGAGCTAGAGGAAGACAGAGCTAGAGGAAGACAGAGCTAGAGGAAGACAGAGCTAGATGAAGACAGAGCTAGAGGAAGACAGAGCTAGAGGAAGACAGAGCTAGATGAAGACAGAGCTAGATGAAGACAGAGCTAGAGGAAGAAAGACAGAGCTAGATGAAGACAGAGCTAGAGGAAGAAAGACAGAGCTAGAGGAAGACAGAGCTAGAGGAAGAAAGACAGAGCTAGAGGAAGACAGAGCTAGAGGAAGACAGAGCTAGAGGAAGAAAGACAGAGCTAGATGAAGACAGAGATAGATGAAGAAAGACAGAGCTAGATGAAGACAGAGCTAGATGAAGACAGAGCTAGAGGAAGAAAGACAGAGCTAGATGAAGACAGAGCTAGAGGAAGACAGAGCTAGATGAAGACAGAGCTAGATGAAGACAGAGCTAGAGGAAGACAGAGCTAGATGAAGACAGAGCTAGATGAAGACAGAGCTAGAGGAAGACAGAGCTAGAGGAAGACAGAGCTAGATGAAGACAGAGCTAGATGAAGACAGAGCTAGAGGAAGAAAGACAGAGCTAGATGAAGACAGAGCTAGAGGAAGAAAGACAGAGCTAGAGGAAGACAGAGCTAGAGGAAGAAAGACAGAGCTAGAGGAAGACAGAGCTAGAGGAAGAAAGACAGAGCAAGATGAAGACAGAGCTAGATGAAGACAGAGCTAGAGGAAGACAGAGCTAGATGAAGACAGAGCTAGAGGAAGAAAGACAGAGCTAGATGAAGACAGAGCTAGATGAAGAAAGACAGAGCTAGATGAAGACAGAGCTAGATGAAGACAGAGCTAGAGGAAGAAAGACAGAGCTAGATGAAGACAGAGCTAGAGGAAGACAGAGCTAGATGAAGACAGAGCTAGATGAAGACAGAGCTAGAGGAAGACAGAGCTAGATGAAGACAGAGCTAGATGAAGACAGAGCTAGAGGAAGACAGAGCTAGAGGAAGACAGAGCTAGAGGAAGACAGAGCTAGATGAAGAAAGACAGAGCTAGACGAAGAAAGACAGAGCTAGATGAAGACAGAGCTAGAGGAAGACAGACAGAGCTAGATGAAGACAGAGCTAGAGGAAGACAGAGCTAGATGAAGACAGAGCTAGAGGAAGACAGAGCTAGATGAAGACAGAGCTAGAGGAAGACAGAGCTAGAGGAAGACAGAGCTAGAGGAAGACAGAGCTAGAGGAAGACAGAGCTAGATGAAGACAGAGCTAGAGGAAGACAGAGCTAGAGGAAGACAGAGCTAGAGGAAGACAAAGCTAGAGGAAGACAGAGCTAGATGAAGACAGAGCTAGAGGAAGACAGAGCTAGAGGAAGACAGAGCTAGAGGAAGACAGAGCTAGATGAAGACAGAGCTAGATGAAGACAGAGCTAGAGGAAGAAAGACAGAGCTAGATGAAGACAGAGCTAGAGGAAGAAAGACAGAGCTAGAGGAAGACAGAGCTAGAGGAAGACAGAGCTAGAGGAAGAAAGACAGAGCTAGAGGAAGACAGAGCTAGAGGAAGACAGAGCTAGAGGAAGAAAGACAGAGCTAGATGAAGACAGAGCTAGATGAAGAAAGACAGAGCTAGATGAAGACAGAGCTAGATGAAGACAGAGCTAGAGGAAGAAAGACAGAACTAGATGAAGACAGAGCTAGATGAAGAAAGACAGAGCTAGATGAAGACAGAGCTAGATGAAGACAGAGCTAGAGGAAGAAAGACAGAGCTAGATGAAGACAGAGCTAGATGAAGAAAGACAGAGCTAGATGAAGACAGAGCTAGAGGAAGAAAGACAGAGCTAGAGGAAGACAGAGCTAGAGGAAGACAGAGCTAGAGGAAGAAAGACAGAGCTAGATGAAGACAGAGCTAGATGAAGAAAGACAGAGCTAGATGAAGACAGAGCTAGATGAAGACAGAGCTAGAGGAAGAAAGACAGAGCTAGATGAAGACAGAGCTAGATGAAGAAAGACAGAGCTAGATGAAGACAGAGCTAGAGGAAGAAAGACAGAGCTAGATGAAGACAGAGCTAGAGGAAGACAGAGCTAGATGAAGACAGAGCTAGATGAAGACAGAGCTAGAGGAAGACAGACAGAGCTAGAGGAAGACAGAGCTAGAGGAAGAAAGACAGAGCTAGAGGAAGACAGAGCTAGATGAAGACAGAGCTAGAGGAAGACAGAGCTAGAGGAAGACAGAGCTAGAGGAAGACAGAGATAGATGAAGACAGAGCTAGAGGAAGACAGAGCTAGAAGAAGACAGAGCTAGAGGAAGACAGAGCTAGAGGAAGACAGAGCTAGAGGAAGACAGAGCTAGAGGAAGACAGAGCTAGATGAAGACAGAGCTAGAGGAAGACAGAGCTAGAGGAAGACAGAGCTAGAAGAAGACAGAGCTAGATGAAGACAGAGCTAGATGAAGACAGAGCTAGAGGAAGAAAGACAGAGCTAGATGAAGACAGAGCTAGAGGAAGAAAGACAGAGCTAGAGGAAGACAGAGCTAGAGGAAGACAGAGCTAGAGGAAGAAAGACAGAGCTAGAGGAAGACAGAGCTAGAGGAAGACAGAGCTAGAGGAAGAAAGACAGAGCTAGAGGAAGACAGAGCTAGAGGAAGACAGAGCTAGAGGAAGAAAGACAGAGCTAGAGGAAGACAGAGCTAGAGGAAGAAAGACAGAGCTAGATGAAGACAGAGCTAGATGAAGACAGAGCTAGAGGAAGACAGAGCTAGATGAAGACAGAGCTAGAGGAAGAAAGACAGAGCTAGATGAAGACAGAGCTAGATGAAGAAAGACAGAGCTTGATGAAGACAGAGCTAGATGAAGACAGAGCTAGAGGAAGAAAGACAGAGCTAGATGAAGACAGAGCTAGAGGAAGACAGAGCTAGATGAAGACAGAGCTAGAGGAAGACAGAGCTAGATGAAGACAGATCTAGATGAAGACAGAGCTAGAGGAAGAAAGACAGAGCTAGATGAAGACAGAGCTAGATGAAGACAGAGCTAGATAAAGACAGAGCTAGATGAAGACAGAGCTAGATGAAGACAGAGCTAGAGGAAGAAAGACAGAGCTAGATGAAGACAGAGCTAGAGGAAGACAGAGCTAGAGGAAGACAGAGCTAGATGAAGAAAGACAGAGCTAGATGAAGACAGAGCTAGAGGAAGACAGAGCTAGAGGAAGAAAGACAGAGCAAAAATAAGACAGAGCTAGATGAAGAAAGACAGAACTAGATGAAGACAGAGCTAGATGAAGACAGAGCTAGAGGAAGAAAGACAGAGCTAGATGAAGACAGAGCTAGAGGAAGAAAGACAGAGCTAGATGAAGACAGAGCTAGAGGAAGAAAGACAGAGCTAGATGAAGACAGAGCTAGATGAAGACAGAGCTAGAGGAAGAAAGACAGAGCTAGAGGAAGACAGAGCTAGAGGAAGAAAGACAGAGCTAGATGAAGACAGAGCTAGAGGAAGACAGAGCTAGAGGATGAAAGACAGAGCTAGATGAAGACAGAGCTAGATGAAGACAGAGCTAGAGGAAGAAAGACAGAGCTAGATGAAGACAGAGCTAGATGAAGACAGAGCTAGAGGAAGAAAGACAGAGCTAGAGGAAGACAGAGCTAGAGGAAGAAAGACAGAGCTAGATGAAGACAGAGCTAGAGGAAGACAGAGCTAGAGGATGAAAGACAGAGCTAGATGAAGACAGAGCTAGATGAAGACAGAGCTAGAGGAAGAAAGACAGAGCTAGAAGAAGACAGAGCTAGATGAAGACAGAGCTAGATGAAGACAGAGCTAGATGAAGACAGAGCTAGATGAAGACAGAGCTAGAGGATGAAAGACAGAGCTAGATGAAGACAGAGCTAGAGGAAGAAAGACAGAGCTAGAGGAAGACAGAGCTAGAGGAAGACAGAGCTAGAGGAAGAAAGACAGAGCTAGATGAAGACAGAGCTAGAGGAAGAAAGACAGAGCTAGATGAAGACAGAGCTAGATGAAGACAGAGCTAGAGGAAGACAGACAGAGCTAGAGGAAGACAGAGCTAGATGAAGACAGAGCTAGAGGAAGACAGAGCTAGAGGAAGAAAGACAGAGCTAGAGGAAGACAGAGCTAGAGGAAGAAAGACAGAGCTAGATGATGACAGAGCTAGCCCAGTGTCCAACTATCCATTATATATATTTTTTAGGAGACTGAAAAGATTTGGCACGGGGTCCCCAGATCCTCAAAAAAGTTCTACAGCTGCACCATCGAGAGCATCCTGACCGGTTGCATCGCCGCCTGGTATGGCAACTGCTCGGCGCTACAGAGGGTAGTGCGAACGGCCCAGTACATCACTGAGGCCAAGCCTCCTGACAATACATATATATATATATATTAAAAAAATAAGACTCCAGTCACCCAGGTGTTCTCTCTGCTACCGCACAGCAATGGGTACCTGAGCACCAAGTCTAGGACCAAAAGGCTCCTTAACAGCTTCTACCCCCAAGCCATTAGACTGCTGTACATATAATCAAATGGCCACCCAAACTATTTACATTGATTTTGTTTTTACACTGCTGCTACTCACTGTTTATTACCTATGCATATTCACTTTACAAATGACCTCGACTAACCTGCACCCCTGCACATTGACTCGGTACAGGTAATTTTCTTGTTACTTTTTATTGATTAAAAAATATTAAATATACTTTAGTTTATTTAGTAGATATTTTCTTAACTCTATTTCTTGAACTGCATTGTTGGTTAAAGGCTTGTAAGTAAGCATTTCATAGGTAAGGTCTACTACACTAGTTGTATTCCGCATTTCACAGGTAAGGTCTACTACACTAGTTGTATTCCGCGCATGTGACAAATACAAGTTGATTTGGTTTGAAATGCTACCACCTGCTGGTATGTTAACAGTATTGCATTAGTGTGGATATATTTAGAATCACGTGGCAACGTCATTGGATTGGAGAAAAATCATTTATCCTTCTTTTAGTAACTCCATAGAAGATATACAAAGTACATTAATTAGCCTACTTATCCTACTCGGTCCATAAATGTATTACATAAGGAGAAAAATAAAATAAATTGCGTAAAATAAGATTTTATTAATGAAAATTTTAGCGCGCATCACAAATGTTTCTTCCACAATCATGACGTATTTTAAAACCGACCAAATGGTATCGTCGTGACATCATCAACCTGAGACGAGGAAGCAGCGCTGAAAACTGAAAATGGTGACAATCTTGCGTGCTTTAGTTTGCTATATTGTAATCGTTTTTATCTCGTTTACCGATGTTACAAAGTGTGTTGATAGTTAAAACTGCATCTATATAACGTTAAGTCAAACATATACGACCGGTTTCAGGCCAGCTAGCATGTCTGAAGAATGAGCATGTCGTTTATCAGCTAGCAAACATTTGAGCCTAGCTAGCTAGGTAATTACTATAAATAATTGTTGCATATAAATCATTAAGTTACGGCCCTGGTCTCCTAGTTAGCGCAAGGAATGCCAGACTACTAACGCTATCGACCTATCAATGATTCATAACGCTGTAGCTAGTTAGGTTAAATGTGTATTTCTGTTGCAGCTTTTCTACTCCTTTTTCAAGTCCCTGGTGGGGAAGGACGTGGTGGTGGAGCTCAAAAATGACTTGAGGTTTGTAATTATGTAGTTCGTGGCAGAATTCACATAACGTCATTGTTTTATAATAACGCGTTTAACTTTTTTTTTTATAGCGCGTTTTCGTTAGACAAAATCTGAAATCGTTTGATCAATAAAAATCAAGTTTTAAAAAAATTAAATTAAATTAAAATATATATAGGCTACAACAGTAGCTAGGTGAAGTCTGAGTGGTTGTTGAAGCCTCCAGCAGATGAACAGCCGCTGTGGCCGTGAGAGAATCTGGAAACTCAGAAGCGAGATGTTTTAACACACCGTTTAAAAAAAACTATGGCGCCCGACATGGTTCAATGTACCAATAACCCAGTACGATCTACTTTTACCGTTTTACTTTTCTTCTAATTGTCGGGAATCTTGGAGCAAGAATTGGGATCATGTATATTGTGGTAATGAAGATAAATGGATAATAACTGACTGTAATGTATAATACGTTGAATTTAGCAAACGAGGAGTCCATTCATTGAGGTATAAAAGAATTGGGGAAGAAAACAGGGTTTCTATTTTTAGGTCCCTTCCCTTTTTGTTCAGTTTGCGTCTGTTTAAGAAATGCTTTGCAGCATAATTTGAGTAATTTTCAAATAGAGAGATTCATGGACCATATATAGAGCCCCACAGTGGTGTCGTAATACCCATAAAATCAGCCTCCGTTACAATTATTTGAATAATTCAATGGATGTTCTGTGCACAAAAGTGTCATCAATTTTCGAATCAGTCTTCTCAATGAGGCGATCACTGGAAAATGGTCTTTCTGGGCTTGACGTCAGTTAAACTGCAGTACAGAAAGCAAGAATGTAGGAACAATTGACTGCTTCCAGACCTGAACCCTGGTTTCCTCTAGTTGCCACAGTCAAAATTGGCAATGCAAAATGTTATTTTTGGTCTTAATTTAAGTTTAGCTGTGTGTTTTTAGGTTTAATGTCACATTTAAGAAGAGAAATTGCAAAAAAAAAATGGGGTTTATGACTGTTGCTGTGGCAACTAGTGACGACTCCTTGAAGTGCATGTTGGGGCTTCCGCTATTCTTTCTGCTCCTCTGGGAATAGCTGGTCTAACACAACAACAACAGAGACCCCAAAAGAAAGGAGGACCAAGGCACTCTCCATATAATTGATTAAAATGCCTTTATTTGTTCAATAGAAACAAAGTTGTTTTTTTAAACCGACGTGTTTCGGCTGCATGGCCTTCGTCAGGGAGAGCAAAAAAAGGAATACAATGTCCTCTTTTGAACAGCTTTTCAATTGCCCTCAGCTATGTTTAGACTGTTGTTCATGTTTTGCTGTGTACTAGTGTACTATGGAATATATTGCTTTCTTATTCTTGACACTTCTCCCAGTCATATTTAAGGTTAGAACTACCTTTACTATATTTAAGGTTAGAACTACATTTACTATATTTAAGGTTAGAAGTGTCCTGATACTTCTAGTTTGGAGTTGTATTTTTATGATCACATAGCTACAGTATTTCACCCTTTTAATGTGTATAGTATTGCTTACTAGGTGTTGTCCAATCAATTGTGTAACCACTCCCTCTTCCAATTAGGGCCAATTGGAAAAGCTGATCAAAAGAGGACATTGTATAATTTTTTTGTACTCCCTGATGAAGGCCAGACCATTCTATTGAACATGCCATACAAATAAAGGCATTTTAATTAATTATATGAAGAGGGCCTTGATCCTCCTTTCTTTTTGATGACCAATTCACCCCTTTTTACCAAAGAGCAACTTCTATCTACCAAAATGTACTATTGTGTACCTTAGTAGCGCGTCCCTTCCTCCTCTTTCTACTACAACAGAGACCCACTTGAACGCTTGCTTACAGCTGCACCACGGGGTCGGACAGGCCGTTGGCTTAAATTATCGTCATGCCTGCTCTGCGGTGTCCGACCCTGTAGTGTAAGGTGTCGGATCTGCTGGCTAGCTTATCCACTTTCCTTCATCTGAGGGTTGTTTTTGTAAAGGATGGGTGTAAATCAATTTTGTCTACGAAGGCAGACAACACCCTATACAATTTTTTTATGGAAATTAATTTTGTGAGAAGCACACAAAATACACAATATGTTATAATACATGCAATTAAAATAAAACGAAGAATTGAGTGTACACATTTTCCCGTAGTCCCGGTGACACGAGGTCAGCCCACGCCACAGGGCTCTGGGAGAACTTGTTTTCATACCTAGAAGATGTAGACAGACATTTAGGAGCACAGTGAAAGCTCTTTAAGGTATTAATAAAGCTAGAAACTTTCATTTTTCTAGGAGCTCCTAAATTAAACTTCAAGGTCGCACAGTAACAATATTTAGGCGCATATGCGAGTCCCACTGTAGAACCCGGTGTCCTTGGTCCCACTATTCAACAGCCTGGTTAACGTTGGAATGAAGTGGGTGGTGTCCACTATGTGGGTGGGATGTCCTTGTCTTTTACCTGAAGGCCCCCCCCCATGCACTGAAAACCTCACAATTGAAAGCTTGAGATGACAGATGTTGATTTTGCAAGTTACACATCTCTGTCTATTTTCAGCATCTGTGGAACACTTCACTCGGTTGATCAGGTAAGACTAGAAGACAACCCAAACCACATTCATCACTTTTAAATGGGCGCCTACGTTGTGCTCACTGTAGTTCTTTCTCTTGCAGTACCTGAACATTAAACTGACGGACATCAGTGTCACGGATCCAGAGAAGTATCCACATATGGTGAGTTGTCCTGTCCATACATTGGACAATATAGGGCTGGTTTCCCAGACATATTCACAGTGCATTGGGTAAGTAATTCAGACCCCTTGACTTTCCACATTTTATGTTACAGCCTTTATTATAAAAATTGATTAAATTGTTTTGTTTTCCCCTCATCAATCTACACACAATACCCCATAATGACATCACAATACCCCATAATGACATCACAATACCCCATAATGACATCACAATACCCCATAATGACATCACAATACCCCATAATGACATCACAATACCCCATAATGACATCACAATACCCCATAATGACATCACAATACCCCATAATGACATCACAATACCCCATAATGACATCACAATACCCCATAATGACATCACAATACCCCATAATGACATCACAATACCCCATAATGACATCACAATACCCCATAATGACATCACAATACCCCATAATGACATCACAATACCTCATAATGACATCACAATACCCCATAATGACATCACAATACCCCATAATGACATCACAATACCCCTGCAATGACATCACAATACCCCATAATGACATCACAATACCCCATAATGACATCACAACACCCCATAATGACAAAGCAAAACATTAGAGCTAGACAAAGAGAGAGCTCGATGATGACAGACAGAGCTAGACGATAAAAGACAGAGCTAGACGATGAAAGACAGAGCTAGACGATGAAAGACAGAGCTAGACGATGAAAGACAGAGCTAGACGATGAAAGACAGAGCTAGACGAAGGAAGACAGAGCTAGACGAAGGAAGACAGAGCTAGACGAAGGAAGACAGAGCTAGACGATGGAAGACAGAGCTAGACGAAGGAAGACAGAGCTAGACGATGAAAGACAGAGCCAGATGATGAAAGACAGAGCCAGATGATGAAAGACAGAGCCAGATGATGAAAGACAGAGCTAGACGATGAAAGACAGAGCTAGACGATGAAAGACAGAGCTAGACGATGAAAGACAGAGCTAGACGAAGACAGACAGAGCTAGACGAAGACAGACAGAGCTAGACGAAGAAAGACAGGCAGAGCTAGACGAAGACAGAGCTCGATGAAGACAGACAGAGCTAGACAATGAAAGACAGAGCTAGACAATGAAAGACAGAGCTAGACGAAGCCAGGCAGAGCTAGATGAAGACAGACAGAGCTAGACGAAGAAAGGCAGAGCTAGACGAAGAAAGGCAGAGCTAGACAATGAAAGACAGAGCTAGACAATGAAAGACAGAGCTAGACGAAGAAAGACAGAGCTAGACGAAGAAAGACAGAGCTAGACGAAGAAAGACAGAGCTAGACGAAGAAAGACAGAGCTAGACGAAGAAAGACAGAGCTAGACAAAGACAGACAGAGCTAGACAAAGACAGAGATAGACGAAGAAAGACAGAGATAGACGAAGAAAGACAGAGCTAGACGATGAAAGACAGAGCGCTAGATGAAGACAGACAGAGCTAGACAATGAAAGACAGAGCTAGACAATGAAAGACAGAGCTAGACGAAGCCAGGCAGAGCTAGATGAAGAAAGACAGGCAGAGCTAGACGAAGACAGACAGAGCTAGACGAAGAAAGGCAGAGCTAGACAATGAAAGACAGAGCTAGACGAAGAAAGACAGAGCTAGACGAAGACAGACAGAGCTAGACGAAGACAGACAGAGCTAGACGAAGACAGACAGAGCTAGACGAAGAAAGACAGAGCTAGACGAAGAAAGACAGAGCTAGACGAAGACAGACAGAGCTAGACGAAGACAGACAGAGCTAGACAAAGACAGAGCTAGACGAAGAAAGACAGAGCGCTAGATGAAGACAGACAGAGCTAGACGATGAAAGACAGAGCTAGACGAAGAAAGACAGAGCAAGACGAAGAAAGACAGAGCAAGACGAAGAAAGACAGAGCAAGACGATGAAAGACAGAGCTAGACGATGAAAGACAGAGCTAGACGATGAAAGACAGAGCTAGACGATGAAAGACAGAGCTAGATGATGACAGAGCTAGACGATGAAAGACAGAGCTAGATGATGACAGAGCTAGACGATGAAAGACAGAGCTAGATGACAGAGCTAGACGATGAAAGACAGAGCTAGACGAAGAAAGACAGGCAGAGCTAGACGAAGACAGAGCTCGATGAAGACAGACAGAGCTAGACAATGAAAGACAGAGCTAGACAATGAAAGACAGGGCTAGACGAAGCCAGGCAGAGCTAGATGAAGAAAGACAGGCAGAGCTAGACGAAGACAGACAGAGCTAGACGAAGAAAGGCAGAGCTAGACAATGAAAGACAGAGCTAGACAATGAAAGACAGAGCTAGACGAAGAAAGACAGAGCTAGACGAAGACAGACAGAGCTAGACGAAGAAAGACAGAGCTAGACGAAGAAAGACAGAGCTAGACGAAGAAAGACAGAGCTAGACGAAGAAAGACAGAGCTAGACAAAGACAGACAGAGCTAGACAAAGACAGAGCTAGACAAAGACAGAGCTAGACAAAGACAGAGCTAGACAAAGACAGAGCGCTAGATGAAGACAGACAGAGCTAGACGAAGAAAGACAGAGCTAGACGAAGAAAGACAGAGCTAGACGAAGAAAGACAGAGCTAGACGAAGACAGACAGAGCTAGACAAAGACAGAGCTAGACAAAGACAGAGCTAGACGAAGAAAGACAGAGCGCTAGACGAAGAAAGACAGAGCTAGACGAAGAAAGACAGAGCTAGACGAAGAAAGACAGAGCAAGACGATGAAAGACAGAGCTAGACGATGAAAGACAGAGCTAGACGATGAAAGACAGAGCTAGACGATGAAAGACAGAGCTAGATGATGACAGAGCTAGACGATGAAAGACAGAGCTAGATGATGACAGAGCTAGACGATGAAAGACAGAGCTAGATGACAGAGCTAGACGATGAAAGACAGAGCTAGATGACAGAGCTAGACGAAGAAAGGCACGGGCCTCCCGGGTGGCGCAGTGGTCTAAGGCACTGCATCGCAGTGCTAGCTGTGCCACCAGAGACTCTGGGTTCGAGCCCAGACTCTGTCGCAGCCGGCCGTGACTGGGAGAACCGTCGTCTGGGTTAGGGAGGGTTTGGCCGGCAGGGATATCCTTGTCTCATCGCGCACTAACACATCACACTACCCCATAATGACATCACAATACCCCATAATGACATCACAACACCCCATAATGACAAAGCAAAACATTTTTTTTTTTTTTTTTTTTTTTTTTTTTTTGGCAAATGTATTCAAATTTTAAACAGATTACATTTAAATAAGTATTCAGACCCTTTACTCAGTACCTTTGGCAGCAATTACAGCCTCAAGTCTTCTTGGGTATGACGCTACAAGCTTGGCACACCTGTATTTGGGGAGTTTCTCCCCATTCTTCTCTGCAGATCCTCTCAAGCTCTGTCAGGTTGGATGGGGAGCGTCGCTGCACAGCTATTTTCAGGTCTCTCCAGAGATGTTAGATTGGGTTCAACTCCGGGCTCTGGCTGGGCCACTCAAGGACATTCAGAGACTTGTCCCAAAGCCACTCCTGTGTTGTCATGGCTGTGTGCTTAGGGTAGTTGTCCTGTTGGAAGGTGAACCTTCAACCCAGTCTGGGGTCCTGAGTGCTCTGGAGCAGGTTTTCATCAAGGATCTCTCTGTACTTTGCTCTGTTCATCTTTCCCTCAATCCTGATTAGTCTCCCAGTCCCATCCACTGAAAAACATCCCCACAGCATGATGCTGTCACCACCATGCTTCACCGTAGGGATGGTGCCAGGTTTCCTCCAGACGTGACGCTTGGCATTCAGGCCACAGAGTTCAATCTTGGTTTCATCAGACCAGAGAATCTTGTTTCTCATGGTCTGAGAGTCCTTTAGGTACCTTTTGGCAAACTTCAAGTGGGCTGTCATGTGCCTTTTACTGAGGAGTGGCTTCTGTCTGGCCACTCTACCGTAAAGGCATGATTGGTGGAGTGTTGTAGAATGGTTGTCCTTCTGGAAGGTTCTCCCATCTCCACAGAGGAACTCAGGAGCTCTGTCAGAGTGACCATTGGGTTCTTGGTCACCTCCCTGACCAAGGCCCTTCTCCCCTGATTGCTCAGTTTGGCCGGGCATCCGGCCTCTAGGAAGAGACTTGGTGGTTCCAAACTTCTTCCATTTAAGAATGATGGAGGCCACTGTGTTCTTGGGGACCTTCAATGCTGCAGAATTTTTTTGGTACCCTTCCCCAGATCTGTGCCTCGACACAATCCTGTCTCTGAGCTCTACAGACAATTCCTTCTACCTCGTGGCTTGTTTTCAGCTCTGACATGCCCTGTGTAAATAAGTTATTTCTGTTTTTTATTTTTTTAATACATTTGCGAACATTTTTACACCTGTTTTTACGTTGTCATTATGGGTGTAGTGTGTAGATTGTGGGGAAAAAAATGTAATTACATTTTCGAGTAAGGCTGTAACAAACTTTGAGGGGGGTTCAGAATACTTTCAGAAGGTGTAGTCTAGGCTTAAATCCGTGTCTAGGAAACCAGCCCTTAACTAAAAGCTCTGCTTCTGACATTGACTGGATGTACTGTAATACCCCAATTCCTTCACATCACCATCTTCAGAACAGATGATGCTGTGAAATAAATCAATAAGGGATTATTGACTGTTCTCCTGTTGTTTCTCCTCCTCTCTCTAAAGTGATCCATCCAGCCTGTTTGTCTAATCCTGTTCTGTTATCTCCTGTCACCAGTTATCAGTGAAGAACTGTTTCATCCGAGGCTCTGTGGTGCGGTACGTCCAACTGCCTGCCGATGAGGTTGACACTCAGCTGTTACAGGACGCTGCTCGCAAGGAGGCACTGCAGCAGAAGCAATGACGCTTTAACACAATGACATCATGGCTGGGGGGGGGGGGGGGGGGGGGGGGTTTGAAAGATGGACAGAGATGGTTTTTAGTTCGGTTGTAAACAATCATTCGGGTATCAAAATGAAATCTGTTTGCATAGAAGCCCCTGATGTGTTCCTTGTCGACCCTATTTTGCCACATTGGTATTGCAGTGCTTCAGTGTCACTTACCTCAAATGCCAACTAAGGTCTCCCAGCTCTTTGCTACCCTCCTGTTTTGTAAACATTCGGACCTCCAATACTTTCATTTCTCTGTTCGGCGCCACTATTTGCTGATGTCAGAAACGACCAGATTCTGCCTGTTTTTTTAATTTTATTTTATTGATGTCCTTGAGAAGCGGTGTCCAGAATGAATATGTTCTCCTTCTGAGGAGAATATTCTCTGCTCTTCTTTTCCTTTCTAAAAACCTGTTTTGAGCTTGTAAAGACTCATATTATTTACATCGCCCTTTTTGATGTGTAAATAAACCTTGTTTAAATCCTGTTCTTATCGTTTTGAATACAATACACCTGAGGGATGGTCACTAACGTTTCTATTTATTATTTTATACAGTCTTTATTTTTATTTATTATGGATACATATTAGTTCGTGCCAAGGTAGCAGCTACTCTTCCTGGGGTTTATTAGGGATCCCCCCCTCCTCCCCCTGATTTGATTTCAAGTCGGATGGCAGCCTACACACGAAATAACTAATATTGATAACCAGCTAGATGTCACCTTGATACGTAGGCTCAATGGGGAGGGCATGAACAACAACCCCACCCGGGAAACGGCACCCTTCACTCCCGCTTGCCAGGCACTACTGTGTCCGGGCAACAGGAACATCTACCTAGTAGCCAGAGGTGGAATAAACCCAAATGTCACACTTGAGTAAAAGTACAGATAATGTACTTTAATAGAAAATGACTCGAGTGAAAGTCTAAAAGTGTTTGGTTTTAAATATACTTAAGTATCAAAATGTAAAGTATAAATAATGTCATATTTCTTATATTAAGCAAACCAGACGGTACAATTTCATTTTTTATTTGACAATTTACAGATAGCCTGGGGCACACACTAGCACTCAGACATCATTTACAGATAGCCTGGGGCACACTCTAGCACTCAGACATCATTTACAGATAGCCTGGGGCACACTCTAGCACTCAGACATAATTTACTGATAGCCTGGGGCACACTCTAGCACTCAGACATAATTTACTGATAGCCTGGGGCACACTCTAGCACTCAGACATAATTTACTGATAGCCTGGGGCACACTCTAGCACTCAGACATAATTTACTGATAGCCTGGGGCACACTCTAGCACTCAGACATAATTTACTGATAGCCTGGGGCACACTCTAGCACTCAGACATTTACAGATAGCCTGGGGCACACTAGCACCCAGACATTTACAGATAGCCTGGGGCACACTCTAGCACCCAGACATTTACAGATAGCCTGGGGCACACTCTAGCACTCAGACACAATTTACAAACTAAAGCATTTGTGTTTAGTGAGTCCTCCAGATCAGAGGCAGTAGGGATGACCAGGGATGTTCTCTGTTTAGTGAGTACTCCAGATCAGAGGCAGTTGGAATGACCAGGGATGTTCTCTGTTTAGTGAGTCCTCCAGATCAGAGGCAGTAGGGATGAACAGGGATGTTCTCTGTTTAGTGAGTCCTCCAGATCAGAGGCAGTAGGGATGACCAGGGATGTTCTCTGTTTAGTGAGTCCTCCAGATCAGAGGCAGTAGGGATGACCAGGGATGTTCTCTGTTTAGTGAGTCCTCCAGATCAGAGGCAGTAGGGATGACCAGGGATGTTCTCTGTTTAGTGAGTCCTCCAGATCAGAGGCAGTAGGGATGACCAGGGATGTTCTCTGTTTAGTGAGTCCTCCAGATCAGAGGCAGTAGGGATGACCAGGGATGTTCTCTGTTTAGTGAGTCCTCCAGATCAGAGGCAGTAGGGATGACCAGGGATGTTCTCTGTTTAGTGAGTCCTCCAGATCAGAGGCAGTAGGGATGACCAGGGATGTTCTCTGTTTAGTGAGTCCTCCAGATCAGAGGCAGTAGGGATGAACAGGGATGTTCTCTGTTTAGTGAGTCCGCCAGATCAGAGGCAGTAGGGATGAACAGGGATGTTCTCTGTTTAGCGAGTCCTCCAGATCAGAGGCAGTAGGGATGACCAGGGATGCTCTCTGTTTAGTGAGTCCTCCAGATCAGAGGCAGTAGGGAGGACCAGGGATGTTCTCTGTTTAGTGAGTCCTCCAGATCAGAGGCAGTAGGGATGACCAGGGATGTTCTCTGTTTAGTGAGTCCTCCAGATCAGAGGCAGTAGGGATGAACAGGGATGTTCTCTGTTTAGTGAGTCCTCCAGATCAGAGGCAGTAGGGATGACCAGGGATGTTCTCTGTTTAGTGAGTCCACCAGATCAGAGGCAGTAGGGATGACCAAGGATGTTCTCTGTTTAGTGAGTCCTCCAGATCAGAGGCAGTAGGGATGACCAGGGATGCTCTCTGTTTAGTGAGTCCTCCAGATCAGAGGCAGTAGGGAGGACCAGGGATGTTCTCTGTTTAGTGAGTCCTCCAGATCAGAGGCAGTAGGGATGACCAGGGATGTTCTCTGTTTAGTGAGTCCTCCAGATCAGAGGCAGTAGGGATGACCAGGGATGTTCTCTGTTTAGTGAGTCCACCAGATCAGAGGCAGTAGGGATGAACAGGGATGTTCTCTGTTTAGTGAGTCCTCCAGATCAGAGGCAGTAGGGATGACCAGGGATGTTCTCTGTTTAGTGAGTCCACCAGATCAGAGGCAGTAGGGATGACCAAGGATGTTCTCTGTTTAGTGAGTCCTCCAGATCAGAGGCAGTAGGGATGACCAGGGATGTTCTCTGTTTAGTGAGTCCTCCAGATCAGAGGCAGTAGGGAGGACCAGGGATGTTCTCTGTTTAGTGAGTCCTCCAGATCAGAGGCAGTAGGGATGACCAGGGATGTTCTCTGTTTAGTGAGTCCTCCAGATTAGAAGCAGTTGGAATGACCAGGGATGTTCTCTGTTTAGTGAGTCCTCCAGATCAGAGGCAGTAGGGATGACCAGGGATGTTCTCTGTTTAGTAAGTCCTCCAGATCAGAGGCAGTAGGGATGACCAGGGATGTTCTCTGTTTAGTGAGTCCTCCAGATCAGAAGCAGTTGGAATGACCAAGGATGTTTTCTTGATAAGTGTGGGAATTCGATCATTTTCCTGTCCTGCTAAGCACTCAAAATGTAACGAGTACTTATGAATGTCAGGGAGATTGTATGGAGTAAAAAAAGTACATTTAGTTTCTTTACGAATGTAGTGTAGTAAAAATTTTCAAAAATGTAAATAGTAAAGTGCAGATACAAAAAAACTTAGTTTGTACTTTAAAGTATTTACTGAAGTACCTTATACCACTGGCCAATAGGAGGGTGACGGTCACAGTAAGGGGAGGGGCTGTTCGTACCTTCGGCCTGTGGATGATGTCATCTCCAATGAGGTAAACCATCCACTGATTCCATTTGGGCATCTGCTTTCATTCACACCAATTTGAATAACAATTACTGGTTACTTGAATCAGATGTGTTCGGTGTCACATGGGCTTCGTTTAGACAGGCAGCCCAATTCTGATATTTCTTCCACCAGTTGGTCTTTTGACCAATCACATCTGATCTTTTCACATTAGCTCTTTTTCAAAGCTGATTGGTCAAATTTTTCCACAATTAGTGGAAAAAAATTATTGGTCTGCCTGTCTAAACGCTGCCCATGGTAATATGTAACATATATTAGACTGAAGTCCTGAAGATTTTGTTGTCTGCTTTCTAGTTGGTGGTAGACTGCAACACACGTGATACCCTATTAATTTCATCATCAGACGAGGTGTACTCTGATAATGAGGTATCTTTCATTTAATGTAATCTAACATGAGGGAGAACCGTCAATGAAACTGGAGAGACACTACAGCATGGTCAGCATCAATGAAACTGGAGGGACACTACAGTATGGTCAGCATCTCTGAAACTGGAGGGACACTACAGTATGGTCAGCATCTCTGAAACTGGAGGGACACTACAGTATGGTCAGCATCAATGAAACTGGAGGGACACTACAGTATGGTCAGCATCAATGAAACTGGAGGGACACTACAGTATGGTCAGCATCAATGAAACTGGAGGGACACTACAGTATGGTCAGCATCAATGAAACTGGAGGGACACTACAGTATGGTCAGCATCTCTGAAACTGGAGGGACACTACAGTATGGTCAGCATCTCTGAAACTGGAGGGACACTACAGTATGGTCAGCATCTCTGAAACTGGAGGGACACTACAGTATGGTCAGCATCAATGAAACTGGAGGGACACTACAGTATGGTCAGCATCAATGAAACTGGAGGGACACTACAGTATGGTCAGCATCAATGAAACTGGAGGGACACTACAGTATGGTCAGCATCTCTGAAACTGGAGGGACACTACAGTATGGTCAGCATCAATGAAACTGGAGGGACACTACAGTATGGTCAGCATCAATGAAACTGGAGGGACACTACAGTATGGTCAGCATCAATGAAACTGGAGGGACACTACAGTATGGTCAGCATCAATGAAACTGGAGAGACACTACAGCATGGTACATGTAGGTAGAGTTATTAAAGTGACTATGTGTAGATGATAACAGAGAGTAGCAGTGGTGTAAAAGAGAGTAGGGGGGGGGGGAATGCAAATAGTCTGGGTAGCCATTTGATTAGACGTTCAGGAGTCTAATGGCTTGGGTGTAGAAGCTGTTTAGAAGTTTAGACTTGGCGCTCCGGTACAGCTTGCCGTGCTGTAGCAGAGAGAACAGTCTATGACTAGGGTGGCTGGAGTCTTTGACAATTTTTAGGGCCTTCCTCTGATATAGAGGTCCTGGATGGCAGGAAACTTGGCCCCAGTGATGTGCTGGGGCGTTTTCACTACCCTCTCCAGGCAGTGATGCAACCAGTCAGGATGCTCTCGATGGTGCAGCTGTAGAACCTTTTGAGGATCTGAGGACCCATGCCAAATTTTTTCTGTGTCCTGAGGGGGGATAGGTTTTGTGCCCTCTTCACGACTGACAAGGTGTGCTTGGACCATGTTCGTTTGTTGGTGCTGTGGACACCAAGGAACATGAAGCTCTCAACATGCTCCACTGCAGCCCCGTCGATGAGAATGGGGGACGTGCTCGGTCCTCTTTTTCCTGTAGTCCACAATCATCTCCTTTGTCTTGATCACGTTGAGGGAGAGGTTGTTGTCCTGGCATCACACGGTCATGTTTTTGACCTCCTCCCTATAGGCTGTCTCGTCGTTGGTGGTGATCAGGCCTTCCACTGTTGTGTCATCTGAAAACTTAATGATGGTGTTGGAGTCGTGCCTGGCCGTGCTGTCATGAGTGAACAGGGAGTACCAGGAAGGGACTGAGCACACACCCCTGAGGGGCCCCTGTGTTGAGGATCAGCATGGCGGATGTGTTGTTACCTACCCTTAGCACCTGGGGGCGGCTCGTCAGTAAGTCCAGGATCCAGAGGTTGCAGAAGGAGGTGTTTAGTGTCAGGGTCCTTAGCTTATTGAAGAGCTTTGAGGGGACTATGGTGTTGAACGCTGAGCTGTAGTCAATGAATAGTATTCTAACATACAGTGCCTTGCGAAAGTATTCGGCCCCCTTGAACTTTGCGACCTTTTGCCACATTTCAGGCTTCAAACATAAAGATATAAAACTGTATTTTTTTGTGAAGAATCAACAACAAGTGGGACACAATCATGAAGTGGAACGACATTTATTGGATATTTCAAACTTTTTTAACAAATCAAAAACTGAAAAATTGGGCGTGCAAAATTATTCAGCCCCCTTAAGTTAATACTTTGTAGCGCCACCTTTTGCTGCGATTACAGCTGTAAGTCGCTTGGGGTATGTCTCTATCAGTTTTGCACATCGAGAGACTGACATTTTTTCCCATTCCTCCTTGCAAAACAGCTCGAGCTCAGTGAGGTTGGATGGAGAGCATTTGTGAACAGCAGTTTTCAGTTCTTTCCACAGATTCTCGATTGGATTCAGGTCTGGACTTTGACTTGGCCATTCTAACACCTGGATATGTTTATTTTTGAACCATTCCATTGTAGATTTTGCTTTATGTTTTGGATCATTGTCTTGTTGGAAGACAAATCTCCGTCCCAGTCTCAGGTCTTTTGCAGACTCCATCAGGTTTTCTTCCAGAATGGTCCTGTATTTGGCTCCATCCATCTTCCCATCAATTTTAACCATCTTCCCTGTCCCTGCTGAAGAAAAGCAGGCCCAAACCATGATGCTGCCACCACCATGTTTGACAGTGGGGATGGTGTGTTCAGGGTGATGAGCTGTGTTGCTTTTACGCCAAACATAACGTACTCCTTCCATTTCAATATTATCGCTTGCACAGTGCTCCTTGGGATGTTTAAAGCTTGGGAAATCTTTTTGTATCCAAATCCAGCTTTAAGGCACTGGCACTATGGTGGTCTGCTTAAAACATGTTGGTATTACAGACTCGGACAGAGAGAGGTTTAAAATGTCAGTGAAGACACCAGTTGGTCAGCGCATGTCCTGGTAATCCGTCTTGCCCTGCGGCCTTGTGAATCACACAATGCTCACATCCACATTCACTTAGTACTCTAGAGCGCTGTCAGAGTGACCATCGGGTTCTTGGTCACCTCCCTGACCAAGGCCCTTCTCCCCCGGTTGCTCAGTTTGGCCGGGCGGCCAGATCTAGAAAGAGTCTTCTTCCATTTTAGAATGATGGTGGTCACTATGTTCTTGGGGACCTTCAATGCTGAAGACATTTTTTGGAACCCTACCCCAGATCTGTGCCTCGGAGCTCTACAGACAATTCCTTCGACCTCATGGCTTGGTTTTTTGCTCTGACATGCACTGTCAACTGTGGGACCTTATATAGACAGGTGTGTGCCTTTCCAAATCATGTCCAATCAAATTAATTTACCACAGATAGACGCCAATCAAGTTGAAGAAACATCTCAAGGATGATCAATGGAAACAGGATGCACCGGAGCTCAATTTCAAAGTCTCATAGCAAAGGGTCTGAATATTTATGTAAATAAGGTATTTATGTTTTTTTATTTTTAATACATTTCTTAAAACCTGTTTTTGCATTGTCATTATGGGGTAGTGCTAGTAGATTGCTGGAATGTCCACCAAAACTGTTGCCAGATAATTGAATGTTCATTTATCTATCATAAGCCGCCTCCAACTCATTTTAGAGAATTTGTTAGCACGTCCAACCGGCCTCACAACTGCAGAGCATGTGTGCGACGTTGCATGGGTGAGCGGTTTGCTGATGTCGACGCTGTGAACAAAGTGTACCACGTTGGCAGTGGGGTTATGGTATGGACAGGTATAAGCTACGGGCAACGAACACAGTTGCATTTTACCGATGGCAATTTGAATGCACAAAAATACATTGATGAAATCCCGAGGCCCATTGTGAGACCCATTTTTTTTTTAAAGTATCTGTGACCAAGTATATCTGTATTCCCAGTCATGTGAAATCAATAGTTTATGACCTAATGACCTTATTTAAATTGACCGATTTTCCTCATATTAACTGTAACTCAGTAAAATCTTTGAATTTGTTGCTCGTTGCATATTTTTGTTCAGTATATTTGTCTCTGTTTCAATTAAACTCATGAAACATCAGCAGTTAAGGGGGTTTTCACATGAAATACAATTCCATAGTGTTGTTTCAATACGGCACCATGATGTGAAAACCACTGAAGGAATATGTCTGGCGATTGACAAGACGCCTTGTGATCTGCTACTTGTAAAATAAGAATCGTCTACCACATTTAGCTTAACATTTGAAGAATAGTCTTTGCACATGACAAATTAAAAAAATGTGCATTCTACGTTTCTGGTAACATAACATGTTCTATGAACATGTTCATAACATGTACCGTCTTCTATTCAAATTAAAATGAATTAATACAAATACATATTATTAATTAATACAAATACATATTATTAATTAATACAAATACAAATTAATACAATTCACTCGTTATTTAAATACATAGAAATGCAATACCTTTATTTTACATGCATACATCTATAACTGTACAACACGTTGAACGCAGTTTTAAAACAAAACAAACAGAAGAAGAAAAAGAAGCCCAAATCCCAAAACAAATCCTGAAGATTTACAGCTCGAGCAATGATGAATTTATGTCATAAGGTGAAAAGTATTTTTTTTTTTTTTTTTTTTTTTTTAAACACACACACAAACTAAAAAACTAGGACTAGTGTTGTCCTTGAGTTGTACCTTTTCATAAACAGAACTGGGCTGAATAGAAATGAATTCAGTCACCATAGAGAAGGCACCTTCAGTACACAGTGTATGTACAAACAACATCTGATACACCTGTTTTACTGTAGCTTCTAGTACAACGACGACTGGGAACGTTCACTTAAACAAAAAAACAACAACAAAAACACACACACATCAGATCTATACAAATACATTTTGAAGCAAAAAAATATCTTCTTGGTCCACACTCAAAGCAGTACCTTCGAAAATGCATGTTTTTTTTAACATTTTAATTCTAGATTGACTCTGCCAGCAGAGGGCAACCCAGTGGCTATAGTTCAAATTTATTACACAGTATGTCACAATGCTTATGTTTGCAGTTCCCCACTTCATTGATTGGTAACTATTGGTAAGAGTAGGAACTGCGTCGTTATGCGTCATTCTGTCCACTTAGATCACCAGTCCTTCTTGAGTTCAGAATTGTTTTTTGTTGTTGTTGTGACATGAAAAGGGTCAAATATACATGGACTAACATGTACATCTAAATTAGAAAAATGTATAGAAAAAATTGTGAAATCTTTATTACAGCCAGAAATACCATTTACCTTAAAAATATACTACCACCCATCCAATCGAAAATGTCAAGACTTTTCAGAAAAAGTGATTTAATATAAAATACTGTATCCTCTAACTGGATTTATTATGTAACACTCCATCCTTTCTCTCAACAAAATAAAGCTTTTTAATAGACCCTTCAAAGCTTATATATAAAAAAAAACAACACTCCCAGCACAATTATATCTATACGTTTTTATATAGAAACAATCAAATTGACTAAGATACCGTAGATGGTACTACGTTCACATGTTAGAGGAAACCCGGTTCGAATGGCACACACACTGCCATGTTACTGGACCATCACCTGATCGACACAGTGTGGCACTACAATTTTTGGGATGATTGTACGCGTTGGTGGGGGAGGGGGGGGTCATTGAATGCCGTGGTCAAGATTGGCCCGTCTGTTAGACTATCTGCCTGCTCGAGTTCAGCACGCCTTGGTCGGGTCTGTTGGCAGCTCTGTGGTGGACGTGCGGTACTGGATCTTGGTGTTGGTAATCGCTCCGTGTTTCTGTCTGAGGTGCAATCGAAGCTGACTCTTGTGGCGAAAGTGCAAGTTGCATTTCTCACACTGAAAAAAATAAAAAATAAGAACAATTATTTGCTCCGTTTTCTGTCCTGTGTCCGCGTGCACACACACACCTAGTTGGTGTACTTACATGATAGGGCTTTTCTCCTGTGTGTATGCGCAGGTGACTCTTCAGTGTCTGCAGGTGACGGAAACGCGTTCCGCAGATCTCGCACGGGTATGGCTTCTCCCCGGTGTGGATCAGCACATGGGCACGGAGATGGGCAACCTGACCATGACAACAACATTATGAGACAACTGGGTCGGTGTGGTGGTGAGTGATCACAGCATCTATCCCAAGCCATTTTGGGGGGGGGGGGGGTTAAATTTTATTTTCAGGAATAGTATGAGATTAATGGGGGGAAACTGAGAAAGAGGGAGGGGGGGGGGGTCGTACCCACACTGGGCCAGCCTCAGGCAGGAAGCAACAAATAACAGCATTGATTCCCTCTGTGACTTGTTGAAACCAGACAGAAAGACTCGGCTCACCTGCACGAACCGGGCTCCGCACGTCTCGCATTTGTACGGCTTTTCTCCTGAGTGGATACGAGTGTGGGTCTTGAGGTTAGCTGGTCTGTTGAACTGAGCGCCACAGACGTTGCAGCGATACGGCTTCTCTCCTGCAACGCAACAAGATGCAGAACAATCCGTCAGATACCAAACTTGACTGAAAATGGACTTGTGGGTTATTTCACAGATCAAAATACACGTGATGGATTTAGCAAGCGGGCAAATTTAGCCTCTGTGCAAAATAAACTGAATAAGCAAAATAAACTAAGCACAGTTATTGAGAAAACCATCTTGAAAGCCTGTACGAACCTGTGTGGACAGTCTTGTGGCTGGCGAGGTTTCCTTTGTAGCGAAAAGCAGCCTGACAACGGTCGCACTTGTATGGCTTGTCACTGTGGGCCTGCAGCACGTGGCGCTTCAGGGTTTCGTCTTCCGCAAACTTGGAGTCACATTCGTTACAAAAGAACGCACCATTTTCTGTAAGACAGATCGGAAACAATCAGGATTAGGACTGTTTTATAAGCAGTTAGAGAGACTGGCCATTAGGACTGTTTTATAAGCAGTTAGAGAGACTGGCCATTAGGACTGTTTTATAAGCAGTTAGAGAGACTGGCCATTAGGACTGTTTTATAAGCAGCTAGAGAGACTGGCCATTAGGACTGTTTTATAAGCAGCCAGAGAGACTGGCCATTAGGACTGTTTTATAAGCAGCCAGAGAGACTGGCCATTAGGACTGTTTTATAAGTAGCCAGAGAGACTGGACATTAGGACTGTTTTATAAGCAGTTAGAGAGACTGGCCATTAGGACTGTTTTATAAGCAGCCAGAGAGACTGGCCATTAGGACTGTTTTATAAGCAGTTAGAGAGACTGGCCATTAGGACTGTTTTATAAGCAGCCAGAGAGACTGGCCATTAGGACTGTTTTATAAGCAGTCAGAGAGACTGGCCATTAGGACTGTTTTATAAGCAGCTAGAGAGACTGGCCATTAGGACTGTTTTATAAGCAGTCAGAGAGACTGGCCATTAGGACTGTTTTATAAGCAGCTAGAGAGACTGGCCATTAGGACTGTTTTATAAGCAGTCAGAGAGACTGGCCATTAGGACTGTTTTATAAGCAGTCAGAGAGACTGGCCATTAGGACTGTTTTATAAGCAGCTAGAGAGACTGGCCATTAGGACTGTTTTATAAGCAGCTAGAGAGACTGGCCATTAGGACTGTTTTATAAGCAGCTAGAGAGACTGGCCATTAGGACTGTTTTATAAGCAGTCAGAGAGACTGGCCATTAGGACTGTTTTATAAGCAGTTAGAGAGACTGGCCATTAGGACTGTTAGGACAAAACCCTGTGAAGACTTACAGAAAACGTTTGACCTCTGTCATTGCCAACAAAGGGTATATAACAAAGTATTGAGATAAACTTTTGTTATTGACCAAATACTTATTTTCCACCATAATTGGCAAATTAATTAATTAAAAATCCTACAATTTTTTCTAATTTTGTCTGTCATAGTTGAAGTGTACCTATGATGAAAATTACAGGCCTCTCATATTTTTAAGTTGGAGAACTTGCACAATTGGTGGCTGACTAAATACTTTTTTTGCCCCACTGTATGTATATATATAGTGCACTACTTTCCTCATATAGTGCACTACTTTCCTCATATAGTGCACTACTTTCCTTATATAGTGCACTACTTTCCTTATATCTCCTATATAGTGCACTACTTTCCTCATATAGTGCACTACTTTCCTTATATAGTGCACTACTTTCCTTATATAGTGCACTACTTTCCTCATATCCCCTATATAGTGCACTACTTTCCTCGTATAGTGCACTACTTTCCTTATATCTCCTATATAGTGCACTACTTTCCTCATATAGTGCACTACTTTCCTTATATAGTGCACTACTTTCCTTATATAGTGCACTACTTTCCTTATATCCCCTATATAGTGCACTACTTTCCTCATATAGTGCACTACTTTCCTTATATAGTGCACTACTTTCCTTATATAGTGCACTACTTTCCTTATATCTCCTATATAGTGCACTACTTTCCTCATATAGTGCACTACTTTCCTCATATAGTGCACTACTTTCCTTATATAGTGCACTACTTTCCTTATATCCCCTATATAGTGCACTACTTTCCTCATATAGTGCACTACTTTCCTCATATAGTGCACTACTTTCCTTATATAGTGCACTACTTTCCTTATATAGTGCACTACTTTCCTTATATCTCCTATATAGTGCACTACTTTCCTCATATAGTGCACTACTTTCCTCATATAGTGCACTACTTTCCTTATATAGTGCACTACTTTCCTTATATAGTGCACTACTTTCCTTATATCTCCTATATAGTGCACTACTTTCCTCATATAGTGCACTACTTTCCTCATATAGTGCACTACTTTCCTTATATAGTGCACTACTTTCCTTATATCTCCTATATAGTGCACTACTTTCCTCATATAGTGCACTACTTTCCTTATATAGTGCACTACTTTCCTCATATCCCCTATATAGTGCACTACTTTCCTTATATAGTGCACTACTTTCCTTATATCCCCTATATAGTGCACTACTTTCCTCGTATAGTGCACTACTTTCCTTATATCCCCTATATAGTGCACTACTTTCCTCATATAGTGCACTACTTTCCTTATATCCCCTATATAGTGCACTACTTTCCTTATATCCCCTATATAGTGCACTACTTTCCTCATATAGTGCACTACTTTCCTCATATCCCCTATATAGTGCACTACTTTCCTCATATCCCCTATATAGTGCACTACTTTCCTCATATCCCCTATATAGTGCACTACTTTCCTTATATCCCCTATATAGTGCACTACTTTCCTCATATCCCCTATATAGTGCACTACTTTCCTCATATCCCCTATATAGTGCACTACTTTCCTCATATCCCCTATATAGTGCACTACTTTCCTTATATCCCCTATATAGTGCACTACTTTCCTCATATAGTGCACTACTTTCCTCATATCCCCTATATAGTGCACTACTTTCCTTATATCCCCTATATAGTGCACTACTTTCCTCAAATAGTGCACTAGTTTCCTTATATCTCCTATATAGTGCACTACTTTCCTTATATCCCCTATATAGTGCACTACTTTCCTCAAATAGTGCACTAGTTTCCTCATATCCCCTATATAGTGCACTACTTTCCTCATATCCCCTATATAGTGCACTACTTTCCTTATATCCCCTATATAGTGCACTACTTTCCTCAAATAGTGCACTACTTTCCTCATATAGTGCACTACTTTCCTCGTATAGTGCACTACTTTCCTTATATCCCCTATATAGTGCACTACCTTCCTCATATAGTGCACTACTTTCCTCATATAGTGCACTATACAAGCAGTCATTTGGAACACGGCCCATGTTTAAAAAGCAGCGTGTGCTCACCACAGCTGGAGTCGGAGTACTCCGAGTGTAACTCTGACATCATGTCCTCCGCTAAACAGGAAGCCGGGGTGTTGGGACACACTTCAGAGTGCTGTGGGGGCGGGGCACCACAGGAGGTACACTTTAAGTGGCTGATGTAGACAGAGGAGTGGCTGTCAGCGCTCCTCTGTGATCCCTCCAGAGCTCTGGAGACACAAACGGCTGCGTGTCAGACATCATTCCTCCACACGACAACACAGCCCGTAAGAGACGAGGAGAGAGAGAGAAACGCTACGGGCAGGCGACCCAGTGGAAAGACGTTAACTAGGGTAGTGTGAATTATCACTTATATTTGCTCTTAAAATCTTGTGAATTGGGTTTGATGGATAAAACAGCTTAACTGGAGAGTTTTGTTAAGTGATACCGGCAACGACAACAAAAATATCACTTCCTGTTCATTTCATGTGGAGATTGCAAAGAGACAAAAGGCCATAAAGTCCTAGACATTTTGCTCACATCAAATTGGGAACAATCAAGCTACTGTTGCGCTTTAGTTTTACTATCGATATGACTGTAGGGCTCACCTGTTGATGTTGTGGAGTCGGGAGGCCTGTGGGACCGGCAGGTCCTCTCCGTGCTCACTGATCTTGGTGTTGGCCTGCGGGTCCAGGTGCTCTGAGTCTGAGGGGTGGAGGTAGGGGGGCAGACCCAGGCGCTGGGGGGAGCAGACCACCGGCTCCTGCGGCCCAACATCCTCCTCCTTGGTGGCTCTCTGATTGAGCACGATAAACTTGTATTTCTTCCAGTTGCGTGCCTTGGGATCCTGGCTGCCCTGTAGGGGCAGGGCACCACACCGGCCGGCCAGGGAGAGACCTGCGTTCTTACTGCTGCTGGACTCGGTGGGGGAGTTAGGCTGGCAGTCCGATTTGAGCGGGCTCTGAGGGCTACTCATCAAGCCTTTCCGTCCAGCTGAGGAGATCCCCAGAGGGTAGTGCTGCTGGCTCATGTCTTCCTCTGTCGTCTGAGGACCGTGCTCCTTACCCAGAACCACCTTCTGCTGCTCGTGGGCCGCCGCGACGAACCCTCTCTTCCTGGAGCCTCCCACCCCACCAGTCTGGCTGACCCCTCCCTCATGGCTCTCCTTCCTCATCTCCTCCTCCCTGGAGGAGACGTAGCTAGCTGTATGGTGGATGCTGGCCGAGCCCCCGCTCACCGCTCGGCTGTAATCAACCCTCATGGCGCTGCCCGTGTCCGGGGGGGAACAGTGCTTGTGGTGGATCCCGCCTTTAGAGAAGTCAGCGAATGTGTTTTTGGCGTCTGTCAGCTTGCAGAGAGGGAAAGGGAACCCCTGGACGGGGAACTGACCGTAGAGGTGGTAGTTGCTGGGGGAATTGACCCCGTTGAACATGCTGGAGGCGTAGGGCCTCCCGTCTCTGAAGGGGCCGACCCGGCCGGGCAGGTTGTCGACCACATCGTGGGGCCGGTATGCATGGACGCCCTGAGGTAAAAGCAAGGGGCTGACCAAGAACTCATCTCTGGGCAGCTTGTTGGCCTGGCCAGGGTCGCTGTGAGGAGGATAGATGAAGAGGAAAGATGAGACAACGGAACCTGAACACGGCAGACACCGGACACCAGAGTTTACATGACACAAACTTTGTGATAAATTGTTTCTTTTTTTAAATATTCCACACTTTCTAATTGTCGCTGTGCACGCCTCTTGACAGGTCGTAATATGCAAATAAGACGGTTGTTAACTGTACCGGAGTCTGGCGTACCGGTTAGTCATCTGACTCCACCACATTTAGACCCTCTTCTTTCTGATTACCCCCCCCCCCTTCAATTAAAAAAATAGATAGTTTGACATCCATTCCCTGTCCATGTACCTGGATTTGATGAATCTGTGGCAGGTGTCCACAACGTGATCCATCTGTAGGTAGATGGCTGTGTTCATGATCGCCATGATCAGACTCTCCTTCAGCGTCAGTCTAGAGGTGTACATGAACTCCAGGAGGATGGCAAACCCCTCGGGGTCCACCTTGGGGTCCAGACTGATGGCATTCAGGTTACACTTCAGAGAGTCCGTAAATATAGTGTAGAACAACCCACTAGAGAGAGAGAGAGAGAATCGTGTTCAGTACAGTGACAGACTGGTCAGAGAGTCCGTAAATATAGTGTAGAACAACCCACTAGAGCGAGAGGAGAGGACAAAGATATAATACCATGTGCTGTACATAACAGCAACATGGGAGACAGACACACAGGGGGGGACATGGGAGACAGACACACAGGGGGGGCGACATGGGAGACAGACACACAGGGGGGGGCGACATGGGAGACAGACACACAGGGGGGGGGCGACATGGGAGACAGACACACAGGGGGGGGGGGCGACATGGGAGACAGACACACAGGGGGGGGGCATGGGAGACAGACACACAGGGGGGGGGCATGGGAGACAGACACACAGGGGGGGGGCGACATGGGAGACAGACACACAATGGGGGTGCGACATGGGAGACAGACACAGGGGGGGGGTGACATGGGAGACAGACACACAGGGGGGGGGCGACATGGGAGACAGACACACAGGGGGGGGGCGACATGGGAGACAGACACACAGGGGGGGGGCGACATGGGAGACAGACACACAGGGGGGGGGCGACATGGGAGACAGACACACAGGGGGGGCGACATGGGAGACAGACACACAGGGGGGGGGCGACATGGGAGACAGACACACAGGGGGGGGGCGACATGGGAGACAGACACACAATGGGGGTGCGACATGGGAGACAGACACACAGGGGGGGGCGACATGGGAGACAGACACAGGGGGGGGCGACATGGGAGACAGACACACAATGGGGGTGCGACATGGGAGACAGACACACAGGGGGAGGCGACATGGGAGACAGACACACAGGGGGAGGCGACATGGG
Organism: Oncorhynchus mykiss; assembly: GCF_013265735.2. Classification (NCBI taxonomy): domain Eukaryota; kingdom Metazoa; phylum Chordata; class Actinopteri; order Salmoniformes; family Salmonidae; genus Oncorhynchus; species Oncorhynchus mykiss. Next base: position 3,616,463 of record NC_048565.1, on the reverse strand, counting down.
AGACAGACACACAGGGGGGGGCGACATGGGAGACAGACACACAGGGGGGGGCGACATGGGAGACAGACACACAGGGGGGGGGGGATCATGGGAGACAGACACACAGGGGGGGAACATGGGAGACAGACACACAGGGGGGGGGGGGGGGGACATGGGAGACAGACACACAGGGGGGGACCGATCGTTAGCTCTCCGAGCTGCTTCCTAAAAGCATCTTAAGGCTACATTCAGCATTAGAACGTTCGTAGGAGCATCAGAGCGGTTTCCCTAAACCAAACCTAAAGTTGCTCCTGAAAACACTTATTTCACATCTGCCTCAGACCACTTGTAGAACAGCTAAGTACGTCGTTAGATGCCATGTCGCCCTTCCTCGTCACACAGGAGATCTCAGCTAAATGCAAAAAAAGATTTTTAAATAAAGATGTTTTATCTCTGCCGATAACTTCAGAACGATTGTGAGTGACTTTTTAAAATGTTATTTAACCTTTATTTAACCAGGTAGGCTAGTTGAGAACAAGTTCTCATTTACAACTGCGACCTGGCCAAGATAAAGCATAGAACAGACAGAGTTACACATGGAGTAAACAATTAACAAGTCAATAACACAGTAGAAAAAAAAAAAAGAGAGTCTATATACATTGTGTGCAAAAGGCATGAGGAGGTAGGCGATAATTACAATTTAGCAGATTAACACTGGAGTGATAAATGATCAGATGGTCATGTACAGGTAGAGATACTGGCGTGATAAATGATCAGATGGTCATGTACAGGTAGAGATATTGGTGTGAACCGGATACTGGTGTGAACCGGATACTGGTGTGAACTGGAGTGATAAATGATCAGATGGTCATGTACAGGGATACTGGTGTGATAAATGATCAGATGGTCATGTACAGGGATACTGGTGTGATAAATGATCAGATGGTCATGTACAGGTAGAGATACTGGCGTGATAAATGATCAGATGGTCATGTACAGGTAGAGATACTGGTGTGATAAATGATCAGATGGTCATGTACAGGTAGAGATACTGGTGTGAACCGGATACTGGTGTGAACTGGAGTGATAAATGATCAGATGGTCATGTACAGGGATACTGGTGTGATAAATGATCAGATGGTCATGTACAGGGATACTGGTGTGATAAATGATCAGATGGTCATGTACAGGTAGAGATACTGGTGTGATAAATGATCAGATGGTCATGTACAGGGATACTGGTGTGATAAATGATCAGATGGTCATGTACAGGGATACTGGTGTGATAAATGATCAGATGGTCATGTACAGGTAGAGATACTGGTGTGATAAATGATCAGATGGTCATGTACAGGGATACTGGTGTGATAAATTATCAGATGGTCATGTACAGGTAGAGATACTGGTGTGATAAATGATCAGATGGTCATGTACAGGTAGAGATACTGGTGTGAACTGGAGTGATAAATGATCAGATGGTCATGTACAGGTAGAGATACTGGTGTGAACCGGATACTGGTGTGAACCGGATACTGGTGTGAACTGGAGTGATAAATGATCAGATGGTCATGTACAGGTAGAGATACTGGTGTGATAAATGATCAGATGGTCATGTACAGGTAGAGATACTGGTGTGAACCGGAGTGATACATGATCAGATGGTCATGTACAGGTAGAGATACTGGTGTGAACCGGAGTGATAAATGATCAGATGGTCATGTACAGGTAGAGATACTGGTGTGAACCGGAGTGATAAATGATCAGATGGTCATGTACAGGTAGAGATACTGGTGTGAATCGGAGTGATAAATGATCAGATGGTCATGTACAGGTAGAGATACTGGTGTGAACCGGAGTGATAAATGATCAGATGGTCATGTACAGGTAGAGATACTGGTGTGAACCGGAGTGATAAATGATCAGATGGTCATGTACAGGTAGAGATACTGGAGTGATAAATGATCAGATGGTCATGTACAGGTAGAGATACTGGTGTGCAAATGACTACAAAGCGGCCCATTTCTTTCCATTACAAGAGAAGGAGATGAAGGTGCTTCCAGCGAAAGCCCAGTTCAGATCTACAGAACCGTCACAGAGAGAATTCACACCCCTCGACTTAGTCCACAGCCTGAATTCAAGATGGATTCTCACCCATCTAAAAACACAATACCTCATAATGACAAAGTCAAAAGATGTTTAGAAATGCAATTCATTTCTTGAAAATGAAATACATAAAAATCACATTTTGCATAAGTATTTCGCAACCCCTGAGTCAATTAAGCTGTAAGGCACGAGGGCGGTGTGGTATATTGTCATGTTGTGTCTTGTCTCTGTCCTTTCCCTTCACCCTGTCTCCCTCTGCTGGTCGTTGTTAGGTTACCTTTTCTCCCCCGCTTTCTCCCAGCTGTTCCTTGTCTCCTCTAACTACCCATTCACCCCGTTTCCCACCTGTTCCCTTTTTCCCTCTGATTAGGTCCCTATATCTCTCTCTGTTTCTGTTCCTGTCCTTGTCGGATTCTTGTTTGTGTTTCATGCCTGAGCCAGACTATCGTCATGTTTGCTGTAACCTTGTCCTGTCCTGTCGGAATCTGCCGGTCTATCTGAGCCTACCTATGTTTGGTTATTAAAGAAGCTCTGTTTAAGTTAGTTCGCTTTTGGGTCCTCATTCACTCACCTTAACAGAAGAATCCGACCAAGAATGGACCCAGCGACTTCGGATCCTCTCCACTCAGCCGTCGGGATCCAGGGAGCGATGCTAGGCAGACACGAGCAGGAAGTGTCTGCTGCTCGACATGCCGTTGAGACCCTGGCCACCCAAGTCTCCAACCTCACAGAACAGGTTCACCATCTCCGCCTCGATCCACCGGCCACTTCCAGGGCTTTCGAATCTCCGGAGCCCAGAATCAATAACCCGCCGTGTTACTCTGGGGAGCCCACTGAATGCCGCTCGTTCCTCACCCAGTGTGATATTGTGTTTTCTCTCCAGCCCAACACTTACTCCAGGAGCACTGCTCGTGTCGCCTACGTCATATCTCTCCTTATTGGACGGGCTCGTGAGTGGGGCACGGCAATCTGGGAGGCAAGGGCTGAGTGTACTAACCAGTATCAGGACTTTAAGGAGGAGATGATACGGGTTTTTGATCGATCTGTTTTTGGGGAGGAGGCTTCCAGGGCCCTGTCTTCCCTATGTCAAGGCAATCGATCCATAACAGACTACTCTATTGAGTTTCGCACTCTTGCTGTCTCCTGTGGCTGGAACGAGCCGGCCTTGCTCGCTCGTCTTCTGGAGGGTCTCTGCGCAGAGGTAAAGGATGAGATTCTCTCCCGGGAGGTTCCTTCCAGCGTGGATTCCTTGATTGAACTCGCTATTCGCATTGAGCGACGGGTTGATCTTCGTCACCGAGCTCGTGGAAAGGAGCTCGCGCTCTCCGTCGCCCCCCTCTCCGCATCACTACCATCTTCCTCTGCCGGCTCGGGTGCTGAGCCCATGCAGCTGGGAGGTATCCGCATCTCGACTAAGGAGAGGGAACGGAGAATCACCAACCGCCTCTGTCTCTATTGCGGTTCCGCTGGTCATTTTGTCACTTCATGTCCAGTAAAAGGCCAGAGCTCGTCAGTAAGCGGAGGGCTACTGGTGAGCGCTACTACTCCTGTCTCTCCTTCAAGATCCTGCACTACCTTGTCGGTCCATCTACGCTGGACCGGTTCGTCTGCTTCCTGCAGTGCCTTAATAGACTCTGGGGCGGAGGGCTGTTTTATGGACGAGACCTGGGCTCGGGAACATGACATTCCTCTCAGACAGTTAAAGGAGCCCACGGCCTTGTTCGCCCTGGATGGTAGTCCTCTCCCCAGGATTCAGCGTGAGACGCTACCTTTAACCCTCACTGTTTCTGGTAATCATAGTGAAACCATTTCTTTTTTAATTTTTCGTTCACCTTTTACACCTGTTGTTTTGGGCCATCCCTGGCTAGTTTGTCATAATCCTTCCATTAATTGGTCTAGTAATTCTATCCTCTCCTGGAACGTCTCTTGTCATGTGAAATGTTTAATGTCTGCTATCCCTCCTGTTTCCTCTGTCTCTTCTTCACAGGAGGAGCCTGGTGATTTGACAGGGGTGCCGGAGGAATATCACGATCTGCGCACGGTGTTCAGTCGGTCCAGGGCCACCTCTCTTCCTCCACACCGGTCGTATGATTGTAGTATTGATCTCCTTCCGGGAACCACCCCCCCCCGGGGTAGACTATACTCTCTGTCGGCTCCCGAACGTAAGGCTCTCGAAGATTATTTGTCTGTAGCTCTTGACGCCGGTACCATAGTCCCCTCCTCCTCTCCCGCCGGAGCGGGGTTTTTTTTTGTCAAGAAGAAGGACGGGTCTCTGCGCCCCTGCATAGATTATCGAGGGCTGAATGACATAACAGTGAAGAATCGTTATCCGCTTCCTCTTATGTCTTCAGCCTTCGAGATCCTGCAGGGAGCCAGGTTTTTCACTAAGTTGGACCTTCGTAACGCTTACCATCTCGTGCGCATCAGGGAGGGGGACGAGTGGAAGACGGCGTTTAACACTCCGTTAGGGCACTTTGAATACCGGGTTCTTCCTTTCGGCCTCGCTAACGCTCCAGCTGTCTTTCAGGCATTAGTCAATGATGTCCTGAGAGACATGCTGAACATCTTTGTTTTCGTCTACCTTGACGATATCCTGATTTTTTCACCGTCACTCCAGATTCATGTTCAGCACGTTCGACGTGTCCTCCAGCGCCTTTTAGAGAATTGTCTTTTTGTGAAGGCTGAGAAGTGCACTTTTCATGCCTCCTCCGTCACATTTCTCGGTTCTGTTATTTCCGCTGAAGGCATTAAGATGGATCCCGCTAAGGTCCAAGCTGTCATTGATTGGCCCGTCCCTAAGTCACGCGTCGAGCTGCAGCGCTTTCTCGGCTTCGCGAACTTCTATCGTCGTTTCATCCGTAATTTCGGTCAGGTGGCAGCTCCTCTCACAGCCCTTACTTCTGTCAAGACGTGCTTTAAGTGGTCCGTTTCCGCCCAGGGAGCTTTTGATCTCCTCAAGAATCGTTTTACATCCGCTCCTATCCTTGTTACACCTGACGTCTCTAGACAGTTCGTTGTCGAGGTTGACGCGTCAGAGGTGGGCGTGGGAGCCATTCTTTCTCAGCGCTCCCTCTCTGACGACAAGGTCCACCCATGCGCGTATTTTTCTCATCGCCTGTCGCCGTCGGAACGTAACTATGATGTGGGTAACCGCGAACTGCTCGCCATCCGGTTAGCCCTAGGCGAATGGCGACAGTGGTTGGAGGGGGCGACCGTTCCTTTTGTCGTTTGGACTGACCATAGGAACCTTGAGTACATCCGTTCTGCCAAACGACTTAATGCGCGTCAGGCGCGTTGGGCGCTGTTTTTCGCTCGTTTCGAGTTCGTGATTTCTTATCGTCCGGGCTCTAAGAACACCAAGCCTGATGCTTTGTCTCGTCTCTTCAGTTCTTCAGTAGCCTCCACTGACCCCGAGGGGATTCTCCCTGAGGGGCGTGTTGTCGGGTTGACTGTCTGGGGAATTGAGAGGCAGGTAAAACAAGCGCTCACTCACACTCCGTCGCCGCGCGCTTGTCCTAGGAACCTTCTTTTCGTTCCCGTTCCTACTCGTCTGGCCGTTCTTCAGTGGGCTCACTCTGCCAAGTTAGCCGGCCACCCTGGCGTTCGGGGTACGCTTGCTTCCATTCGCCAGCGTTTTTGGTGGCCCACCCGGGAGCATGACACGCGTCGTTTCGTGGCTGCTTGTTCGGTCTGCGCGCAGACTAAGTCCGGTAACTCTCCTCCTGCCGGCCGTCTCAGGCCGCTTCCTATTCCCTCTCGACCGTGGTCTCACATCGCCTTAGATTTTGTTACCGGACTGCCTTCGTCAGCGGGGAAGACTGTTATTCTTACGGTTGTCGATAGGTTCTCTAAGGCGGCTCATTTCATTCCCCTTGCTAAGCTTCCTTCTGCTAAAGAGACGGCACAAATCATCATCGAGAACGTTTTCAGAATTCATGGCCTTCCGTCAGACGTCGTTTCGGACAGAGGTCCGCAATTCACGTCTCAATTTTGGAGGGAGTTTTGCCGTTTGATTGGGGCTTCCGTCAGTCTCTCTTCCGGCTTTCACCCCCAGTCTAACGGTCAAGCAGAACGGGCCAATCAGACTATTGGTCGCATCTTACGCAGTCTTTCTTTTCGCAACCCTGCGTCTTGGTCAGAACAGCTCCCCTGGGCAGAATACGCCCACAACTCGCTTCCTTCGTCTGCGACCGGGCTATCTCCTTTTCAGAGTAGCCTCGGGTACCAGCCTCCGCTGTTCTCATCTCAGTTCGCCGAGTCCAGCGTCCCCTCCGCTCAGGCTTTTGTCCAACGTTGCGAGCGCACCTGGAAGAGGGTCAGGTCTGCACTTTGCCGTTATAGGGCGCAGACTGTGAGGGCTGCTAATAAGCGTAGAACTAAGAGTCCTAGATATTGTCGCGGTCAGAGAGTTTGGCTCTCCACTCAGAACCTTCCCCTTAAGACGGCTTCTCGCAAGTTGACCCCGCGGTTCATTGGTCCGTTCCGTATTTCTCGGGTCATTAATCCTGTCGCAGTTCGACTTCTTCTTCCGCGATACCTTCGTCGCGTCCACCCGGTCTTCCATGTCTCCTGTATTAAGCCCGTTCTTCGCGCCCCCGCTCGTCTTCCCCCCCCCCCCCCCATCCTTGTCGAGGGCGCACCCATCTACAGGGTCCGCAGGATTTTGGACATGCGTCCTCGGGGCCGTGGTCACCAGTACCTTGTCGATTGGGAGGGGTACGGTCCTGAGGAGAGGAGTTGGGTTCCCTCTCGGGACGTGCTGGACCGTGCGCTGATCGAGGATTTCCTCCGTTGCCGCCAGGTTTCCTCCTCGAGTGCGCCAGGAGGCGCTCGGTGAGTGGGGGGGTACTGTCATGTTGTGTCTTGTCTCTGTCCTTTCCCTTCACCCTGTCTCCCTCTGCTGGTCGTTGTTAGGTTACCTTTTCTCCCCCGCTTTCTCCCAGCTGTTCCTTGTCTCCTCTAACTACCCATTCACCCCGTTTCCCACCTGTTCCCTTTTTCCCTCTGATTAGGTCCCTATATCTCTCTCTGTTTCTGTTCCTGTCCTTGTCGGATTCTTGTTTGTGTTTCATGCCTGAGCCAGACTATCGTCATGTTTGCTGTAACCTTGTCCTGTCCTGTCGGAATCTGCCGGTCTATCTGAGCCTACCTATGTTTGGTTATTAAAGAAGCTCTGTTTAAGTTAGTTCGCTTTTGGGTCCTCATTCACTCACCATAACAATATGGCCAATATATCACGGCTAAGGGCTGTGCTTAGGCACATCACGACGCGGAGTGCTTGGTCATTTACGACAAACTCCCGAGGTGCCTTATTGCTGTTATAAAACAGGTCTCGAACCACCCCGTTTATTACACATTAGTTAGAATCACCTTTGGGTAAGTCTAAGAGCGTTGCACACTTGGGGACTGATTTATCAATCACGTGTAGTCGTCAATCATGTGTGGGATAATTTCCACTGAAAAATGTGAGATGTATCAATATGAACGTTTGCTTTGAGTACGCACGGAAATTGACACAGAGCCGTGACCATCTGTATGCACAGCGCCAAGAGCTGGAATGAGGGAGATGCTTGTCAAGTATAAAATGTGAATATATATATATATTCTCCCACTTACACACACACACACACACACACACACACATATATACACATACACATATATATACATACACATATGTTGGAAATATGTGGAATTGGGAGAATAGACTTAATAATGAACTGTTTTTTTTATTTTGTGAAATAAGGTTAAGGGTTAGGGTTGGGGTTAGGGTTAGGGTTAGTTAGTTGTGAAATAAGGCGAACTATTCAAAACAGAGCTACAAGATGTTTCCTTGGAGGAGTGTATAAGCTTTCCCCAAGCCTTGCTATTCAAGGAGACCAGGGTTGGGAGCCCAGTGAAAGTAAGGCAGAGGAGTGAAATAAGGTTATGGAACAGTGTTAACGACATACTAGAGGTTTTCAACTGGGATCAAACATACAATTACCCTTGGACAAAGGAATTTGCTCTACAACACATTTAGAATCAAGTTATGATGCGACGTCAACATGATCAAACACAAGTTAACCCTTCAGCGACAAAATAACTCAACTTCTAACAAGATTAATCAAATAAAAACACATCTCGAACCCTGACACCCGTCACCTAACAATAATTCAAATATCCTTGTGATCAGAACCGGGATACTGCCTCTGGCAATATAAATAGAGAGGTTCAACGCCATAGATAAACAAGAGTGGCTGTGTAGAGTCTGATTTAGGGGAGATCAAGAATGAACTGCACTTTATGATTTAAGAGAAACCTTGTTAAAAAAAAAAAAAAAAATGCAAAAAAAACACAGAACTATTCTGTCGTAGTACTTTTGAAAAACTTGAATGGCTATTCAGAAAATAAGTTTTCCTGGTATGCAAATGTTATTTCCAAAGCTTGGAAGAAGCGACGAGATAAGTTAGAAAACACTTTTTTTTTTAAATGCGTTTCAGTAGGAATGTACGTAGCTAGGTGTGTAACTATCATCGGTATGATCATTTTATCAGGATACAACGGTTTCCATGCGAGTTGGCCGTCATGACGACTTGACACAATCATTTTTTTAAATCACTAATTTCCCACCTAGGTCTCCATTCGATCGTTCTCTTGTGATTTGTTTTCTACAATTGTTGTCCACTAGGTGGCGCCATTGACCACAATACCTCTGAACCCTGTGGCTCTTACTTGTATTGATAGACACATCTCATTGACACCGCCAGGTGACTAGTGTCCAACGCTAATTGTCTTCCCTTATCCATATGGCCTATGTAGTTGTCTCATTCAGTCTGTCATTGTTTTTGACGAAAGTCATTGACAAAGGCCAAAAACGTCCAAGTTTAACATTTAAAAAAAATATTTATTTTTAATTTTTAAATGTGCTGCATCTTTTCTTTTCAAATTATGATCTAATTGTTTTGTTGCATCTTCACACTTTTAAACAATTCATAAATGAAGGTCACTATGATCACTCTGCATCTTTGAATTCCTTCCCCCTTTGCCTCAGAGTAACCTAGGCAGTTAGAAATCAATCATCCTGGAAGTATGTATGTGGGGATCGGAGTAGATTTGACAGATGTATATGGCAATAGCACCAACTATTACTGAACAAATCTATGGATTTCACATGACTGGGAATACAGATATGCATCTGTTGGTCACAGATACCTTAGGAAAAAGGGAGGGATGTGGATCAGAAAACCAGTCAGTATCTGGTGTGACCATTTGCCTCATGCAGCGCGACACATCTCATTCACATAGAGTTGATCCGGCTGTTGATTGTGGCCTGTGGAATGTTGTCCCACTCTTCTTCAATGGCTGTTTGAAGTTGCTGGATATTGGAGGGAACTGGAACATACTGTCTGTCGTATTGTTTACAGATCCTTATGACATGGGGCCGTGCATTATCATGCTGAAACACGAGGTGATGGCCGCTCGCTCACACGACGCCATACACCGAGTATTTCTGTTGGGTAAAAAAGCCATTTTGTGGGGGAAAACCTCATTGATTGGCTGGGACTGGCTCCCCAGTGCCCACCAAAGGACCAGCCATGGCTGCACTCCTACCCAGTCATGTGAAATCCATAGATTAGGGCCTAATGAATTTATTTAAATTGACTGATTTCCTAATATGAACTGTAACTCAGTAAAATCTTTGAAAGTGTTGCATGTTGCATTTTTATTTTGAATAAGGTATTTGAGGTAGATATGTACATGAAGGCAGGGCAGGATAGATAAGAGTAAAATAAAGTAGAACCAGCAAATGTCTGTGACAAGTCTTGATTCAGTGCATTATTATAGGGTATTGGAATAAATCGTCTCAATCTTTTCAGCCATGGGTGGTAATATCTCTCTCGGAGCTGATCCATCGTCAGTATTTTGGAATAATTCTCAAGGTTAAGGTAAGACTGGAAAGGGAGAACTCTGATCCGAGAGCAGTGCTTCCTTTCCATCCTATCAACATTAACACTGCCTCAACGACACACTTAGTGAACGTTCTCTCGCGTTGTGTTTTGGAAAAGAAACGCGTGCTTCTACATCTGCATTGCTTGCTGTTTTGGGGTTTTTTTTTTAGGTCTGGGTTTCTGTACAGCACATTGAGATATCAGCTGAATGTAAAGAAGGGCTTTATAAATAGATTTGATTTGATGTTACGTCTTCAGGCCGTTGTAGGAAAGCTGCATCGTTAAAACACTAGTAAGCATAAGTTCCATGGAGATCGGGAACCCGGGCACAGAACAGTGTGTGAGAGAAACAGAGACAGGAAAGGGACTTTAAATATCAAGTACAGAACAGCAACATGCAAAACTGGGTTCAAGCGTGACAGAAAGTGTGGGGGGGGGGGGGGGAGACAAAAGTGGGACAGAGCCTGGTGCTAGATCTGTTTGTGCTAGTATGTCAACACCAGAAACACTGTTTTGGCATGACAAGGACAAGGCATGATGACACAGACTGGTACACATACTGGGGCTTGGGAGTCAACACACCTGCAGGCCATGAGGACAGTCTTGTGAGCGCGGAACTGCTGTCTGTTGACCAGGATGGTGACATCTGTGAGGATGTCCCGGCTCCGCAGCCGGTTGAGGTTCAGCAGCACGTCGCTGGCGTGACGCGTGAATTGGATACAGCTGTCTGCTGCGCAAGCCATCTTGTCGAGCTCTGGAAAAATACCAAAATAAATTCCCCATGGTCAGTGCCGTGGATATACATAAGGTTATATACTGGTTATTCATCAAATACCTGCTATTTTGAAGGAGAGAACCGGTGGTACGTGGTTCAACCTGGAGGGCTCTCCAACCCTGTTCCTGGAGAGTTAATCTAGCACATCTGATTGGTCAAATTAAATCAGGTTAGTTACAACTGGGGTTGGAGCCAACATCTACAGGGTATGGAGAGCCCTGGTCCCGAGGCAGTAGTTTAATGAGACATTAAGATATACCAGAGAAAGCATGGCAGGAAGGCTGGGTGCATCGGGCTCTTTTAAAAATATTGGTTATTTTAATATTGCCCTCGTCGCTTCTCATCATATCCCTGATTGCAGTAGAGGTGTGCAGCCAACAGGCAGCGCCATTGGACAGCATAAAGTATGGAGCATTCAAGTAACATTGTCTGTTCAGCAAGTGGGAGAACACTTGAGTTCTTTATTGTTGCCACACAAACGTGAATGTTCGAGGATGAATGACAGCCCCGGCACCCTTATTCAGAAAGTCTAGCCCTGCGTCAGGCAGTCTGTGGTTAGGTGGCAGCTTATCATTTAATGTCACATAGCAACACTGTCACATTCAGCATGGAAACAGGACATGATATAGTAGAGAAATACAAGACGCCAGGTGTTGGCAACTTCTTCCCAAGAGTACAGTATACTACACCATACACCTGTCTGGTTGACACACCGGCTATGGCAAATTATAAAGCGGTGCGTCTTTTAAATGATAAAGTGGTGCCATCATCTAGGCAATTCTGACGTATTGAACGTATCGGATTCGAAGTCATTTTCCATCCGAATCAACGACACACTCCAGAGTTACATTTTCCCGGCGATATCGTTAATTTAAAAAAAGAACTACCGTACCACTATTTATTCACACATAATCTGAGATGGAGAGAAACTTTGTTTTTTTTAGCATGTCAAATTTGTATGAATGCGACAGACAAAAGTTGCCAGATTTAACTTTACTGCGCACTGTCAGAAGACAGGATGATTGACTATTATTAACAATAATAACAAAACTACACTTAAATATTTAATGCAATCAAAAAGTAGATTACAGGGCAAACTGAACCATGAATATTTAAATATGATTCACCACAAGATGTCATCAATATATTAAACTAGCCTAGAAATGTATGCGTGTCGTGTGCTCTTCCGCAATATAAATAGCGGGTAGTCAGGCGCAAGAGAACACGTTTTGGCAGAGTTTCCCAAACTCGGTCCTGGAGACCCCAATGGGTGCACGTTTGGGTTTTTTCCTAGCACTACTCAGTTTATTCAAATCATCTCATGAATCAGCACGTTTTTATTATTTTTAGGGCAAAAATAAAAAGGTGCACACAGGGATGTCCCCAGGACCGAGGTTAGGAAACGCTGTGTTCTGGCAATAACATCAAGTAATTGCAACGCACAACAAGACTTGAGCATATTTTGAGAACACTTGTCAAAGTTGGTTTGTTTAGGCTACAGTCTGCTTTTTAAACGGGTATCCTAACTTCTTACCACGTCATGTCCCCCCCCCCCCCCGTCCAAGCCATTGTAATAAATGTTTTTAAAAGGACCGTTTCTTCACGTGGAATAGCATGTTGAGCCAGCCCGTCCAATAACACATTGGAACAAGTACTATCACTCTGACTCAATGCCAAGTCGCAGGCTGCCACTCGACACCACCCGAAATGAATCATGTACACAAGTAAACAGACTTCTTCTCAGCGGTCAACAGAGGCTCCAACCCACCTATGACTATTGCTTTAGTATTTTCCAATCGTTAAAAATGATTTTTTTTTTTCTCGGTTATTCACTCTTCAAATCAAATTCACAGATGAAGAGATTCAAAGGTACTACTTTCAGACACTTAATTACACTTCAAATCTACTTTCTTTTTTTGGTAAAGTATATTTTAATCAGACTTCTTGCATGGAAGCTTAGCAAACACATACATTCTAATGCTGCGACATGGTATACGTTAACCATTCAAAATACTATAACTACGACATTGTTCCGTTCTCCTGTCATGTTGCCTAAAGTCATCCATCCCTGGCTCCAGACAGATAGCACGCAGGTACAAACTTGCGCTCGTAAACTAGGCTGTGGAAAGCTACAAACTAAAAACCATATTTCCGTGAGGTGTGTGTGTGTGTGTGTGTGTGTGTGGAGGAGGGGGGGGGGGGGACACTGCGAAACAAGACAATCAATATCTCGTGCAACCAGATCCCGAAGTTAGATGTGATTATTTTCTCCAAGACTGTCAAGATATCTAAAACAATGTAGTATAACAACACTGACACACCTACCCCTGCCCATCTGCCACAAGCCCAAACACACTGTGCAAGTTACTTAGTTATGCGGATGGGAATCACGTTATATTAACCACTGAAATCCTTTCTGTGCAACGCCGTTGATAGTAAATACAAAATACACTAAATCCAGCCAGGTCAGATCTAAACCAAGTTTTGCATAAAATAAAGAAGGCAGCATTTAGTTAAACTGAACTCCCTTGTTCATTATTAGCAGTAAAGTCAGATCTAACAGAATAACCACGTCATCTCATGTCTGTTTCGCGATCAGCACAGTACAGTATCAAAACGCCTCCACTGTCAAAACCGACAGAAGGCGAACCGAGAGCCGTATAGTGAAGTGAAGACAGCGGAATATTATTATAGAAACAGACATGTCAAGAGCACTGTCACCCGGCAAAAACGGTGCGCTTTAAAACAGTCCACCAAAAACACCTTCAAATCACCTAGATTTACATCATAAAACACATTCAGAAACACAGCCAGCACTACGCCATCACCTGCAACGAAGAGTACAACTTCGCGCCAAATTACATGGGGAAAAAAATAATTGTTTAAAAAATATCACCTGATATTGCTTTCCTAGAAACTTCTTGCATCACCACTTCTAAGAACCCCAGTTCTAAGAATCAGAGGAGCTCAATTCTCAGAATTTGAGCTTGTGGCGATACCACTTTCCGAGGGAAGGGGAGAGTCAGGTTTTAATGCTGGCTGAGAAATCATCTTTCTGAGATGTTGATTTCCGTGCGTATTATACAACATGACTTATGGAACAGGTGTATTACAAAAGCAAACTAAAATGATTGTACATTTTATACTATTTTTCTATATTTCAAAAGAAATTGAGTATTTTATTTTTATACCCCCTACTTTTGGATTCTCCCAGACCTAGACGGTCACATGGGCAGAAGAGTTGCCTACGTAACCCCTGCCTCTTAGTCCAGCCCCTAAATTCACAGAACTAATTTGGTATTCCGTGACATAAGCGAAGTTGTCCATTCGTCGCCTTCCCCTTTATGAAACCCACAGACATGACCTACACAGAACCGAACTGGACTGCTTATTCACACGGACACGCGTTATACAGGCCTATTTGTTGTGAGAGTATTTACATTTTTTTTTTGCTTCTCCTGCAGAGAATATTCATTTTTAACCCCCCCCCCCCCCCCCCATCCCATCCCTGTTTCCACCTTCATTGCTCTGGACTGCTGGCAAATCATCACAAGGGTTTGTTTGGGATTAGATTATATTTGTGAATCAAATACATTTTGCTTGAAAACTCTCTTTTAATCACTGCGATTCTCCGTTGCTGTAGTCTTTGGGTTGCCAGGTTTATCTGACTATATGTTTGGCACAGTGGTAGCCTACAGTGTGAGAAAGGAAGCTGTGATGTTAGCCTATTTGCTGTGATAATTAGCTTGAATCTACTAGAACCGGGCTATTTGCGCACCATAGAGAACATAATGCATTCTGTTGTGGGTGCAATAAATCATCTATAATATCATTTAATCAATAGAAAATAATCATTGTAATCGGACTTCTTCTTTTTGGTGATAAAAACAAAAAAAAGATCCCTTTGACATCGGAAAAGCTTTGGTATGCTGGCCGTTTTATAATCGGTTACATTTGTTTAGTCATTTAGGTTATTGCGGTCATTTTGACCATAACCTCTATAGGCTAACAACTGGTTTAACGCTATGCAGTTTGTCCTATATAATCGCTGCCGTCCGCTGCTATGTAATGCATTAACTATTTACGCTCTCTCTCTCTCTCTCTCTGACATCCGTCAGCAGCCAATGTTGGGCAATATACCCTACAGCAAACTTTCCAAATTCATTTACGTAATCTTACCCCCCAAAAATGTTCAAATTACGAATGAAAAACACTAGGCATACTATTGGAATAGCATTGGTATAAGGTATTATTTAATGCCACACAAAAGTAGTCTACATGCCCTTTACGACTCTTATTAGCCTTCAAATGAATAAAGACAAATAGACTGCAATTAGGATAACTTATATATTTGTTTTTGTTAATGACTAATACACAGACACATCGCCTACCTGCGCAATATCAAATTCAAAGGCCATGGGGCCAACATTCTTAACCCCGCACAGCGCAGAACGTTTATCGACTACTGTTTGCCTAATATTGGTTATTCTAACAGGGCAAATATTTCATTGGCCCTTGTTCTTACTCCAAATCAGAGAGATTTTAGCCAATTAGCATACTGTTTGAAGTGTGAACCACTCAGGTCGTTTTGTCAAGGTCGAGGCTAACCCTGAATTTCAAACCCCTTAATGCAATGAACACTAAAGCGCTCCTAAATAAGTGCAATGCAAGGCTCTCTCAGAAGGTGACTTCTTTTTTTTTTTTTTAGGCAACTCTAATAGCCTACTCGTGGAATTTAAATAATATATTAATGTGGATCTAACACTGCAAATAATTTACGGTTGAAGTGAAGTGAAAGGCCCTAAGCTTTACAATGGATCGAGAATCATCATTGTATCAATTTGCCATTAAGTCACCTGTGCGATGAATTGTGGCCTACATGTCAAACTGACAGTAGCCCGGCTAGCCCCCCAAATGAAATCAAGTGTGCAACGCGTAAGTGCATATTAACATGAAATGCGCCTGGCTCAATACCTATCGAAATAAGATCTGGGTTTTTTTGTTGAAAAGACGTGCAGCTTTCCAAAAATACAGGCTACTGCGTCATGGTGCATAAAAGTAAACACTGTGTGTCACGTCTATTTTTTTTTATCTCCCATTTGAATGATGAGTATGAGGTTATTGAAGTTAGGCCTAAATAAAATACATATGGGCCCATTTGCACAGAACATTATGCCTCATGATATCAAATCTAATAATCAGTTTTTTATAAAAAAATCATCTCCCTTAAGTCTAATTTAGGTCACTTTGTATTCATTTTCAAATAGACATAACCTCGAAATAACAATTTATTTTATAAACTCCTTTTTACATTAGCCGTGGTCACAACGTGCTATACAGTAAGTCACCCGGTGCTTTACGATAATAACCTAACCTATAACTAACTTTGCGCGAAGGGCATTCATCGCGTTGCCATTTCCCTAATAAACTTGCAATGTTTTGAGCTATTTCCTTGAGGATCTTTTCAGCCAGCCACTCCCACTCCTAGTTACCTGTCTGTCTGCCCGTCTGTCTACCTGTCTGTCTGAACAATGAGCAAATAGAGGGAGGTTTGTACGTTTGTAACCTTAACCCGTTCACTCTTTTTTTGTGCAATTGATATAGCGTTAAAACGTTTATTTTGAGAAAGTACTTTTAAAGTTATTAAAAGTAGCCTATAAGGTGTATGCCAATGTACGGAGGACAGTTTAAGGGTAATATTTATTTATGTAGGTTATTTAACCAATTATATATATCCTTTTTTTGTTGTTTTGTTTTGCTTTACACAATCTTAGAATTGGAAAATGTACGTTTGGAATGAAAACCAAATAATAAAATAAAGAGAACTTTAATAAATGTGTTCCTTCTGATGTTTATTTGTAGTTCCAGCCATGTGGCCTATAGAATACGTGTTAATACTGAGTGACAACTAAAGACATTCTGCATCTTCTTCAGCCTCACTTTTCTTTCTTGGTTTTTGTCGTAGTGTGTGGAGTGGACAACACAACATCCTCTAAAGCAAACGGAGAGAGTTGCTGTACCAGCAGGCAACTGAAATTAAATTAATTAAATGAACGTGTTGTGTGTTTTTTGCGGGGGGGGGATGGGAGTGGAGCATGTATTGGCAGCAGCATTCATTGGTTGTTTGGTATGCAGCCCCGCAGCACAGTGATCATACTCTATTATTTCAGTGACTCAAACGGTACCCTATTCACCATATAGTGCACCTGGGCCCATTTGGCTAATAATTGGATAGTCAAGAAAGAAATTGGTCTGATTTCTGGTCACAGTCCATCCAAGACTGTGATGACACTCCATTTCCCACATTATATAATATATTTATTACTGTATATCCTCTATTTATTACTGTATATCCTCTATTTATTACTGTATATCCTCTATTTATTACCGTATATCTTCTATTTATTACCGTATATCCTCTATTCATTACTGTATATCCTCTATTCATTACTGTAGATCCTCTATTTATTACTGTATATCCTCTATTCATTACCGTATATCCTCTATTTATTACTGTATATCCTCTATTTATTACTGTATATCCTCTATTCATTACCGTATATCCTCTATTTATTACTGTATATCCTCTATTTATTACTGTATATCCTCTATTCATTACCGTATATCCTCTATTTATTACTGTATATCCTCTATTCATTACCGTATATCCTCTATTTATTACTGTATATCCTCTATTTATTACCGTATATCCTCTATTCATTACCGTATATCCTCTATTTATTACTGTATATCCTCTATTCATTACCGTATATCCTCTATTTATTACCGTATATCCTCTATTTATTACTGTATATCCTCTATTCATTACCGTATATCCTCTATTTATTACTGTATATCCTCTATTCATTACCGTATATCCTCTATTCATTACTGTATATCCTCTATTTATTACTGTATATCCTCTATTCATTACCGTATATCCTCTATTTATTACTGTATATCCTCTATTTATTACCGTAAAGCCTCTATTTACTACAGTATATCCTAGTGATGATACTCTAAGTATCTATTTTTGGTCGCTATATGAAGTGTCTTAGTGTCTGGTCGCTATATGGAGTGTCTTAGTGTCTGGTCGCTATATGGAGTGTCTTAGTGTCTGGTCGCTATATGGAGTGTCTTAGTGTCTGGTCGCTATATGAAGTGTCTTAGTGTCTGGTCGCTATATGGAGTGTCTTAGTGTCTGGTCGCTATATGGAGTGTCTTAGTGTCTGGTCGCTATAGTAAGTGTCTTATTTAAATATTTCTGAATGTAGTTTGGGGACCTGAGTTTTAATGAGGGCTGTAAGGAGGACTCTATTAGCCTGGATACCAATCTGTTTTGTGTTATCATGTCACTCCTTGCCTGTCCTTGTCATACCAAACATGATAGCACAAACCGGGCCTGGGACCAGGCTATGACTCTTTATTCCACCTGGGTAGCTGTGTCTGTGGGGGCTCCACATCACGGACTGTCCTGCTGCCTCCTCTCTCATCCGGTTCACTCCCTGCCATAGGAGGAGCATCTGCTGGGCTGGGGAGACAAAGGTGACATATGTAAACATCTGGAATCTCATCTCTAAACAAAGAGTATGTAGTGCATGGACCACCAAGGTGAGGATAAATGTTGTTCTGAAAACTAGGACATCGTTATTAGCTTTTGGTCAAGGGTCGTGATAGAGCCAAACGCGTAACATTTAAAGGGATATGGTTGTACATTTTCTTTCAAATGACAATAGCAAGATCCAGGACAGGAAGTAACCTTGAGAAAGACCAGAGGACCAGGAGACGTATCACTCCCCTACTATCATTTCAGAAAGGTCTTATACTCCCAACACAATCTCGTGAAATACGTGCTATATTTACACAATGTCTATAATCTATTCTACAATGTAGTGTTGGACACAGTTGTATAAATTAAAAGTAACACAGATATCACTGTGTATCATTCTACAGTAAATCCCACACACCCAAAACAAGATGGAGACGTTTTGATACTTCCTCTTTGTAACAAGCGGGCCCAAGAGGTAGATGAGAAAGTGAAGACAGGAAAAGAGTTGGTTCTATAAATAGTGTGTATCTCTGCTCCGCTTCAGCCTCTCTACCTCTCTCTCTGTCTCTCTCTCTCTCCCTCTCTCTCTCTCTCTCTCTCTCTCTCTCTCTCTTTCTCTCTCTCTCTCTCTCTCTCTGTCTCTCTCTCTCTCTCTGTCTCTCTCTCTCTCTCTCTCTCTCTCTCTCTCTCTCTCTCTCTGTCTCTCTCTCTCTCCCTCTCTCTCTCTGTCTCTCTCTCTCTCCCTCTCTCTCTCTGTCTGTCTCTCGTTCATTGTGCTCTGTATTGGTTCATTGTGTAGATGTAGAGCGGAGTTGATACACGAGTCAGAGAGGTTATAACCTTTAGTAAACTACACACACACAATCTGCCTACAGAAACGATCGACGGTGACGAATCTTGTACCTGCTGTCGTGTAAAAAAACAACAACAACAAACAAACAAAAAACAACTCATTTTACAAACAAAAGCTTGAAGGCTGCATCTATAGAACTCCCTGACTCCAACTCCTCACGTTTAGAGCGCCAGCGAAGTCCATGTTTTACAAGCCAGAGGAATGACCCCCCCCCCCCACCCCCCACCACCCACCACCACCACCACAACTAATAATATTTAACTGACAAATTATTATAGATTATTATTTAGGTCAACGTTAATGTCAGAAACTATTCAAAAGAGTACTGAGTACTGAAAAATAAGTTGATAAAATACTTTAGACTTATTTGGATATTAATTATAGGTTACCTAAACTTTATTTTTTAAATAATTACATTTTATTGTGCACCAATATTAAATGTAAAAGCCTGTTCTATTAAATGACGTTTACTTCAATATAAACCACACGGAGAATTTAATAATAATAAGGCTTACTAAGGTCCCTCAACCCTGTGTCACTTCTAGGAAAGTTCTTAATCCCATAATTTATCAATTTCACTATCGTTGTAAATTCCTACTTATTCTGTTGCTTTGACAAAGTCATTTCTGAAGAATATTATTTAATGTGATTCATTTACGTCTGTCCCTCATTTTAAGGTCAACCTCTGTTACTAGTACTGACCTCTAGTTTTAATGTGGTGAAACTATTACTTTAAATACAAGCTTCTGGTCCTCCTGTCACAAGGGGATTAATGGCTGATTTAAGAAGAAATCATCGAAGCCTGTCATCTATCCTGTCATCAACCCTGTCATCTATCCTGTCTTCAACCCTGTCATCAACCCTGTCATCAACACTGTCATCAACTCTGTCATCAACCCTGTCATCTATCCTGTCATCAACACTGTCATCAACTCTGTCATCAACCCTGTCATCTATCCTGTCATCTATCCTGTCATCATTCCTGTCATCTACCCTGTCATCTATACTGTCATCAAGCCTGTCATCTATCCTGTCATCAACCCTGTCATCTATCCTGTCATCAACCCTGTCATCAACCCTGTCATCTATCCTGTCATCAACCCTGTCATCTATCCTGTTATCAACCATGTCATCTATACTGTCATCAACTCTGTCATCTATCCTGTCATCAACCCTGTCATCAACACTGTCATCAGCCCTGTCATCTATCCTATCATCAACCCTGTCATCATTCCTGTCATCAACCCTGTCATCTATACTGTCATCAACCCTGTCATCTATCCTGTCATCAACCCTGTCATCTATCCTGTCATCATCCCTGTCATCATTCCTGTCATCTATACTGTCATCAACCCTGTCATCAACCCTGTCATCTATCCTGTCATCAACCCTGTCATCAACCCTGTCATCTACCCTGTCATCAACCCTGTCATCATTCCTGTCATCAACCCTGTCATCAATCCTGTCATCTATCCTGTCATCAACTCTGTCATCAACCCTGTCATCAACCCTGTCATCTATCCTGTCATCATTCCTGTCATCAACCCTGTCATCAACCCTGTCATCTATCCTGTCATCAACTCTGTCATCTATCCTGTCATCAACCCTGTTACATTCAACTTGTTACTTTATTTGGCACCTATTGTAGTCACGTTTTATTTGACCTTCAGATTGAAAACATGTTTGTTGATCAAGTTGAACATGTGCTCTTTATGACTGTGTTAAAATTATGTGAAAGATACACTTCTCAAAAGGCACTGAATCGGTGGAATGACCCGTTTGTGTTACTTGAAATATCTCGTGGATAGACTACATAAACATCAGGCATCTGACTAAATATTGCAAGATTTTAGTTCTGGGTTAACCAAGTTATGTTACTGTTGACTAAATGAATTTATGATTGGGCCCGTGGTGCGGAACAAGATGTGCTTGAGGTCATTACTGTATCTGTTCTTTCCAAATGGCACCCTATTCCCTATGTAGTGCACTACTTTAGACCAGAGCCTATGACCAGTAGTGCACTACTTTATACCAGAGCCCTATGACCAGTAGTGCACTACTTTAGACTTGAGCCCTATGACCAGTAGTGCACTACTTTAGACCAGAGTCCTATGACCAGTAGTGCACTACTTTAGACCAGAGCCCTATGACCAGTAGTGCACTACTTTAGACCAGAGCCTATGACCAGTAGTGCACTACTTTATACCAGAGCCCTATGACCAGTAGTGCACTACTTTATACCAGAGCCCTATGACCAGTAGTGCACTACTTTAGACCAGAGTCCTATGACCAGTAGTGCACTACTTTAGACCAGAGCCTATGACCAGTAGTGCACTACTTTAGACCAGAGCCCTATGACCAGTAGTGCACTACTTTAGACCAGAGCCCTATGACCAGTAGTGCACTACTTTAGACCAGAGCCCTATGACCAGTAGTGCACTACATTAGACCAGAGCCCTATGACCAGTAGTGCACTACTTTAGACCAGAGCCCTATGACCAGTAGTGCACTACTTTAGACTAGAGCCTATGACCAGTAGTGCACTATGTAGGGAATAGGTGGCCATTTGAAACACACCCTACGTCGTGGACATCAACACACATCCTGGCCAGGGCTTCAAAACTTTCAGTTAGATTTAGAGAATGTGGTCATGTTAACTTTAAAGTCAAAGATAATAATGGCATCGTGTTAACTTCATAATCAAAGATAATAATGACATCGTGTTAACTTCATAATCAAAGATAATAATGACATCGTGTTAACTTCATAATCAAAGATAATAATGACATCGTGTTAACTTCATAATCAAAGATAATAATGACATCGTGTTAACTTCATAATCAAAGATAATAATGACATCGTGTTAACTTCATAATCAAAGATAATAATGACATCGTGTTAACTTCATAATCAAAGATAATAATGACATCATGTTAACTTTATAATAAAAGATAATAATGACATTGTGTTAACTTTATAATAAAATATAATAATGCCATCATGTTTATACCGTCATTCAAAGCCCCCGGAGCTTTTGTTTGGGAAGCAGTAAGTGAATCCAATAGTGAACTCTTTGACTTTCATTCTATTTAAAGATATTGCTGTTTTTCTCAACCTTTATGTGACGGTATGTACCCCGTTTTAAAAGACTTCTTTCTCCCTGTGGAGTTCTTCTCATCCATCCGGCCATCTATCCGGGCATGCCGCCGCGGTTTCCCACTAAAAGCATCCCAGGTGTTCCCAATCCAACAGGGAGAAAACCAACCGCTACAAAATAATTACAACAATCTCAGATTCCGCACTGCCAAATAAAGACACTAATATGTCTCTGCTCCAAACAAAGAGCAGCGTCAACTTTATTCCAATCCACTGGGGGGATGTTTAAGGCGCTCCCTCCAACACAGGGCTAATGCATTATAGAGAGAATACAAGAAGGCCCCCCTGCTGGGTATAGCGATACAGCCATGGAGATAATTACTGCAAGACCTTGGCAAACTTTTACTCAACCAATTCTACACGAAAATAAATGACCCACTTAGATAAGATGGAGATGGAGGAAGGTGATGGGGGGGAACTACCTAATCAATAAGTACTGCACCCTCCTCTCCTAATCAATACCTACTGCACCCTCCTCTCCTAATCAATACCTACTGCACCCTCCTCTCCTAATAAATACCTACTGCACCCTCCTCTCCTAATCAATACCTACTGCACCCTCCTATCCTAATCAATACCTACTGCATCCTCCTCTCCTAATCAATACCTACTACACCCTCCTCTCCTAATCAATACCTACTGCACCCTCCTCTCCTAATCAATCAGTTATGCCCCCTACACCAAGCCCCCTGCCGTCCTACTTTGGTGTTGGGGACGGCAGGGGGCTTGGTGTGGGGGGACGGCAGGGGGCTTGGTGTGGGGGGACGGCAGGGGGCTTGGTGTGGGGGGATGGCAGGGGGTTTGGTGTGGGGGGACGGCAGGGGGCTTGGTGTGGGGGGACGGTAGGGGGTTTGGTGTGGGGGGACGGCAGGGGGCTTGGTGTGGGGGGACGGCAGGGGGTTTGGTGTGTGGGGATGGCAGGGGGTTTGGTGTGGGGGGACGGCAGGGGGTTTGGTGTGGGGGGACGGCAGGGTGCTTGGTGTGGGGGGACGGCAGGGGGTTTGGTGTGGGGGGACATAACTCATTGTAACCTTATGGTAGTGGTTCCCAACCTTTTTCGTTTACTGTACTATCAACTGAATTTGACTCTGTCTGGAGGACCCATTAAGTGTCCCCTGTGGATAGGGCAGGTACCCTCTGTCTGGAGAACCCATAAAGTGTCCCCTGTGGATAGGGCAGGTACCCCCAGGG